>NC_134483.1:348774139-348981639 GCF_040206685.1 Ascaphus truei
TTTTCAGGCACAAGATGGTGATTTGAGCGCTGAAAAGCTGATTGAGAAAGCGTGGCTGTATACGGGAGGTCTGTTTGAAGCATAGGTATCCATTTTCAAGCACTCGACCTCGTAACCGCAAGTTCAGTTGAATAAGTGGCTTGCAGTTAGATTTGAAGGGGTTTTCCAATAGAATGTATCTGTACCTTGTTAGCTCGCGTAACTTGAAAGGAGGAAAGTCTATTGCCGTGGGAAGTCAGTCAATTGATGTGAGAAGTGGGTGAACTTGGTATCTCACCAGAGCACCTTTCAATTAAGCGGGCTCATTCTTGAACGGAGACAGCTAGCACCCTGATTTTTGGTGTGCAAGTCCAAGTAAAGAAACCACTCACACACATATAAAAATTACAGGTTTGACACACCCAGAACATAATGTTTTAATAAAGTGTAAAATACTGTAAGTTTTAAAATGTACAGGTAGGAACAGTTTTTTTCTGTGAGCCCGGGAAAAATCCTTTGGCATGTAAATATGCCAGGAGTGAATGAGCTTAGGGTATTTTCCTTCCTGCACTTCAGAGACCCCGCTAAGTGGGAGCCTCTGAGTCTAGTGAAGTACAGTGATGAGAACTGACCTTCAAGTCACCTGGGCTGCAGGACTCTGGACATTATAGTTGGTATTGTGTCTTAAAGTGTGATTCACTGCAAGGAATAAACTTTTGAGCGCTAAGGTTGTGTTTAACATCATATTTTGTCACAGGGATGAAAAGCCACAGAGATCCAAAGTGTGAGAATGGCAGGGATGTTGCTGAGTGCGAGATCCTGGAACTCAGCATGAGCCATTCACACCTTGGAGCCAAACCCCAGACTAAGGGTCGCCAGATAAAGGGTGTACCTCAGGTATACTAAACCTGACACATGTGCGTTGCAAACAGGAAAGCCTTTTTTGCCCGTTTTGCAAACTACGGGCAAATCGGAGATTGGTGGGTTAAATGTTCCCACGGAGGGGATTGGGCATGCATGTTAGAGATAGATCTGTGAACCCTATAAACATGTCTGCCGAGCTATCCCCTGTGTGATTCATGACGTAACCAAACTTTCCACAAGATTCTGTTTGAGTACAGCGGTAGCGGTTCCAGGACGCAAGGGGTTAATAACATTGCAACAAAGGATTTACCCCAAACTCAGGAATTCGTTAGCCCTGTTGACTCCCGAACGAATTCTTACGAACTACTACGAACTTTCTTCATTTGGCGGAGATATTTGATCGGCAACTTGCGATCTTGCCAAAGAGACTTTAAATCAGAGACTGCATTTCTTGCGCTTTCGTGCAAAGGAAAATTTATTTTGTTTCCCCATCCCAGTAAGTGTTGTATTAAGTGTATTCTGAAGCTGTCGTGTGTTTGTCTATCAAGGAAATAAATTACAATTTATTTTGCCTCCTTGTCGTGTTCAATCGAGAATCCCAAAAATATAAAAAGTGTTGATAAGTTCTGGTCCACCGTGACAACAGGACAAGACAGGCAAGGCTCAGACAAGAGGCAGAACTGCAGTGAACACCACGCACATAAACAAGGTTATGCTCAGCCAATGTGCCAGAGGGCAGACTGAGCATATAAACCAGAACAGTCCAATGAGCTGAGAGCATACTCAGGAGTATGCATGGCTCTGGTTGGTTGAGGGAAACAGCACAGGTATATCCCTTAGACAGAAGAATGAGGAAGCTTCTGCGGGCGTGCGCCGGTGCCGTGCATAGTGGATGCATGCTGTGTGGTGATGATGTCACTGCGCGAGCGAAGCCTCGTGCTGGGACCAGCGAGAACGGCATTTAGTGCCGAGTGCAGTCCGCGCGCCTTAGAAAGAACGCTGGTATTCGCCGGTCCACGAGATGCGCTGCAGAAGGCAGAAGAGGCATGAGGCCCGGTCGCAGGTCTAGGCAGGTAGGGAGCATGTCGGGGAGGGCGCGAATATTGGATCCTTACACCTTGCAGCATTGCTGGACTTTATGCTTCTGTCCTTAATGGGATATGAATCCCTTACAAGTGATTCACATACAGCTACCAGCATATGCCATCACATGACCCCTGGCCTTGCTTATTCCTCTCAGTGGGTTCACTTCTCTTCTATCTAGTCAGGGCCGCCAACAGATATCATGGGACCCAGGACAAATGAAAGAAGTAGGGTCCCCCCCAGCCCATAGCGCACCAGAAAAAATATTTTTAACGCACAACTTTTACTTAACCCCCAATACATATAAAAATACACCCCACCCCCCCAATACATATAAAAATATACCCCCCCCAATACATATAAAAATATACCCCCACCCCTCCTCACCCCATAATACATATAAAAAATACACCCCCAATACAAATAAAAATCAGACTTACCTTCTGAATTCTCTCAGGTTAGGCCCGGTGGCTGTGGGGTTGCTGGTGGCTGCGGGGTGGGCAGTCGGCCGGTGGCTTAGGGAGGGCCGGTGGCTGTGAAGGGGGAGCTTTGCTACAGGGCATTGCTGCGGCGCTGGCTGTGGGATTGGCGGTGGGCCGGTGGCTTAGGGAGGGCCGGTGGGCCAGTGGCTGCTACGAGGGGGAGCCCGGTGGCTTCTACTGAAGAGGCCGGTGGCTGCTACTGGGGGGGGGTGGTGGCTGCTACTGGGGGGGCTGTTGCTGCAGGGAGAGGGGGGGCGTTAGGCCAGTGGCTGCAGGATGGCTGGTGAAGGGGCGGCGGCAAGGGTTGCCAGTTGGCGTATCCAAAAATACTGGGCACAATGTTAAAATATGCGAGACCCTCCCAATACATATAAAAAAATAGCCCCTCCCCAATACATGTAAAAAATACCCCCACGTCCTCCCAAAACATATAAAAATACCCTCCAATACATATAAAAATATCCCCACCTACCCAATACATATATAAAGATCCCGACACCCCCAATACATATGAAAAAAATACCCTAACCCCCCCAATACATATCCAAATATACCCAACTCCCCCAATACATATAAAAAATACCCCAACCACCCCAATACATATATAAAATACACCCCCAATATATATAAAAAATCAGACATACCTTGGGGCTGGTCTCAGGTCAGGTCCGGTGGCTGTTGGGAAACCGTTGCTACGAGGCAGCTGTGTTCTGGTGGCTGCGGGGAGGGTGGGGGGCGGTGTGCTGGTGGCTGCAGAGGGCCGGTTGTGGCAGGGGGGGACATTCCTGCGGGGGGATGGTGACTGCAGGAGGGCCAGTGGCTGCGGGGGGAGGGCAGTGGCTGCGGGTGGGGGGCTGGTGGCTGCAGGAGGGCCGTTGCTGCAGGAGGCGGTGGCTGCAGGGGGTGGCGGTGCTACAGGGGGATGACGGTGCTGCGGGGAGGGGTGCAGTGGCTGCAGGGGGTGGCCATGCTGCAGGGCGGCAGTGGCTGCCGGCGACCCGACGGCAGGTCACAGCAGTTGCCGCTGACCCGGCCCCACTACAGGCAACAGTCTGTCAGTCCTATGCTGAGGCTGCTCAAGCGTGCACCGGGCCTCCCTCTCATGCCGGCACACCGGAAGCTTAGCCCAGCTGACTTCCTGGGCTGCCTTAAGAGAGACCTGCCACCAAGTGCCCCGCAGCCACACTGCATTTTTTTTTTTAGTAACGGGCAAGGCCACGCAGGGGGCCCAGGCGGCCTGGCCCTCTGACTCACGGGGCCCGGGACACAAACCCCGGCAGACCCCCCCTGTTGGTGGTACTGCATCTAGTATTGATATATTTTCACTGCACAAGTGTTGTATTTGGACCGGCCGGTCAAAGAGTTGAAACTCTTTTGATCCCACTGTTTGTTTAGGTTATAATTCGTGTACTTTTTGCAGTTTTTTTTTTTAGTTTTTTTTAACTTAAATTTTTTATTGAATCAAAACAGCATAAAATACATTACAGATACAATACTTTTGTCTTGTATGCAAACAATATTTTAACAACTGTGTAAGTAACAACGAGGTCCTGCTGTGCTTCGGGACCCGGTCTTCCGGGTATTTTGGTGTGGACCATACAGTCCAAGCCGTCTCTACTTAAATGGACAAACAGACACTTATAACTCAACTTAAAAGGGTAGACAATACATACTCACAAAACAAAAATTAAATTAAAAAAATATATATAATAAGGAAAAGGGAGGTCGAGGCGGGGTGGGGAGGGGAGAGGGGTAGGTTGGGGGTGAGGTAGGGGGAGTGCGTTGGCAGTAGATGCAACACGGGGCCCCGTGCCAAGCATCACAGACATTTGCAAGCTGAGTCGTCTCTCACATTACTTATATTATAATGCTGCTATAAAGGGTCTTGGGTGTGTAGAATACCTCCTGTAAGCCCCTCCCAAGGAGAACGCATCTACTGTTATCAGAGCCATATTGAGGACCTCTCAATCCCCGGGATATCTGTCTGTGCCAGCCAAGGCGTCCAGACTTTTAGAAAATTGTCACCAGTATCGTTAACTAAACTCGTTAATTTTTCCATCTAGCAAATGAACCAAATTCGATTCCGAATCTTTGGGATGGCTGGGATATCAGATTGTTTCCATAATGCTGCGATCTCGCACCGCGTTGCAATTGCAAAATGGGCAATTAGTTTGTTATTTGCTTTGGAAAGGCCCGTCAATGGCCTGTTCAGGAGGAACAACCACGGGTCTGGGGGAATGGTGAGATCAAACAGTCTCTGTATCCAATGTCTAATCGCCTCCCACAGTGGAGAGATCCGTGGGCAAGACCACAGCATACAGTAGCGACAAAGTTTATTCGAGCAAATGCCGCTCGGCAGGATGCGTGGCGGCAGCGTGGAGAAGCGTTGAGTAGCGGCTCGTTCGCGTGACGTCGGTGACGTCACAGTCAAGCGAGCGCCCGGCTTCCCCGGCTTCCCCGACTCCCCTGAAGGTTTGAAGTGAGGTAAGCGGGGGAGCGGGGAAGCAGAGGGGCACAGCAGGCGCAGCTAGAGGGTCGGGAAGATGTTTAAATTGCGCGCGGATTGGAGGGGGGGGGGGAACGGAGGGGACGCGGCTGGATGCGGCTGATGTGCTGACTTTCCTCAGCACCAGCCGGAGTAAATCCCGGTGAACCGGCGGCATTTGCTCGAATAAACTCTGTCGATACTGTATGTAACAGGTCGGCTGTTCCTCCGCACTGGCAGGGGCACACGGGGGGAGGAATCCGGCACAAACCTTGATAATTTCGGTGGGGTGAGGTACATCGCATTAGGACTTTATATGCGTTCTCCTTGAGCGTGGTGCATATGGAGCTCTTCGCTGTGGCTATAAATATAGCGCTCCATTCTCCATCCTCTAAGTTTTCTCCCAGATCTGTTTCCCATTGAGATCGGAATGAGGGTATCTGCTGCTCATGTTCACCAGAACTGATCACTTCTCCGTATAGCTGAGATGTAAGTCCCTTCGTGTCGGTCTAAGCCAGACAGAGCTTTTCGAAAGATGTTAATAGGGGGTATGGGGCAAATTTGTTATAAAATGCCCTGATCTGGAAGTATCTAAAGAATTCTGAGTGGGGGATCTCTTTTTCTTCCCTGATATGGTCGAATGTTTTGATTTTTCTATCATAACCCTCCAGATCTCTAATCCGATTGTAGCCCCTCTGTCTCCAGATTGAGATATTACTGACTGATAGACCTGGAGCGAAATCAGGGTTATTCCAGATGGGTGTTGCCATGGAATGTTTTGTCGTGAGGGAATGCCGAAATTTCGTAGACTCCCAGATTGACACTGAGTTGGTCACCGAGGAGAGCGGAAATGGCGGTAAATTTTCACGCCGTTTTAGGTAACCAAATTAAGCTGCTCAGTTCCAGAGGTGCACATGCAGCATTTTCTAATTCCACCCATCTCTTTAACTTTGGGTTAGATTGTCATTGTATAATATGACTTAATTGTGCTGCCTTGTAATATGATACCAGGCAGGGTACTGGTAGGCCGCCCGCCACCACAGATCTTTTCATATTTAATTTACTTACTCTCGGTTTTTTACCTCCCCAGATAAATTTGGAGATTTCAGATTGAAGTGAGAGCAAGTCCCTCCAATTGAGTGGCACTGGAAGAGTTTGGAAGAGGTAAAATATACGGGGGAGTAGGTTCATTTTGACACTATGGATACGTCCAATCCAGGATATCCTTTTGGATGTCCACTTCCGTAAATCAGATTTTAAGGTCCGAATCAGGTTGGGGTAATTTGCATTGTACATGTCTTTTACAGTTTTGGTGATGTGGACACCCAGGTATTTTATGTGGTTTTGTTGCCAGTTAAATTTGAAATTCAATTTTAGTAATTTCTCCATGTGTCTAGGGAGGTTGATGTTGAGGGCTTCCGATTTGGATTGATTGATTTTGAAGCCTGAGACCTTAGAGAATCGATCTAGTAGGTTGAAGAGGTTGGTAGGGAAGTAAGGGGTTTTGTGATAATCAAGAGGATGTCATCCGCATACAGGGCCGATTTATGGGTCTGGGAGTATGCGTTTAACCCTGAGATGTCTGGGTTTCCTCTGATTTGTGCCGCCAGTGGTTCGATACATAGGGCAAATAAAAGCGGGGATAATGGGCAGCCCTATCTCGTGCCACTCTTTATTTGGAATGGCAGAGAGGGGTAGCCTTGGTGTATGACCCTGGCGGTGGGGTTAGAGTACAGCGATTGAATCGCCTCACTCACCCGATCTCCAAAGCCAAATGTCACAAGCGTCTCTTTTAAATATGGCCAGTCTATCCTATCGAAAGCTTTTTCTGCATCCAGACTTAACAACATGCTTTGAGTTGCCTTACTATTTGCCAAATCCAACAGATCAATAAATCGTCGTGTATTATCCGCTGCTTGCCGGCCCTTGATAAATCCGACTTGATCTGGGTGTATAAGTCTGGGTAGGATGAGACTAAGTCTATTGGCCAATAATTTAGCGTATAATTTAATATCAGTGTTAATTAATGATATAGGCCGGTAACTTTTGCAGTCTAGCGGGTCTTTCCCAGTTTTATGAATTAGTGATATTGACGCCTTTAACATCTCCTTGGGATGGGGGCTCCCGCTAAAATAGCGTTAAACATGTGGAGCAACCTTGGGGCGAGTAGCTTCATAAATTTCTTATAGTAAAGCCCTGAGAATCCATCAGGCCCAGGGGCCTTTGATGGCTTCAGTTCTTTAATGGCCTGAGATAGTTCTTACATAGTGAAGTCAGTATTCAAAGCTGCACTATCTGTGTCCGTTAATCTCCCTAGTTCCGAGCTGGCTAAGAAATCTCTTAGGGCACCGCTCGTTGTAGAGTTATGTGCCACTTTTTCACCGTTATACAGTGTTTCATAGAAGGAGCCGAATTCGTTTACAATTTTCTGAGGATTAGACGTGGGGGTACCAGATTTTAAGCGTATAGCTTGGATGTTATACTTAGCTTGCCTGTCCTTTAGCATGCGGGCCAGCATTGTATCCGGCCTGTTCGCTTTCTCGTAAAATTTTCTCTTTGACCAACTCAGTGAATTGTCAGCTCTGGAAGCTAGTAGCATGTTAAGTTCAATTTTGACATCTTTTAAGGTTTTGGGGTCTAAATTCTTTTTATGGTTACAGGAGAAAGTCTGTAATTTGTTTTGGAGATTAATAATTTTGGACTCTCTTTCGTCTGGCTGTGATATTTATTAACGTGCCGCGTAACGTTGCTTTATGGGTTTCCCATAGGACAAGCTGTGAGTCAACAGAGCCCGTATTGATATTGAAGAATTGGTCAATCTCGTTGCCAATAACATCACATATTTCGGGTATTTTTAAGATTGATTCATTAAATTTCCAGTTCGTCCCAGGTCTATCAGTTCGGATATTATTGCAGCTTAGCTCTATTGGTGCATGGTCTGACCATGAAATATCATGGATCCCTGCTCGGGTAACCTTAGGAACCAGTTGACAGGACACAAAAAAGTAATCAATTCTGCTGTACGAGCCATGGGGGTGAGAGAAGAAAGTGTAATCCCTGTCTGCCGGATGTAATTCCCTCCATATATCTGATAACTGGTTCGTCTTGAGGCCCCGGCGCAAAGATACACCCGCTCCTTTGTTGTACTGACCTACAACCCCTGACCTATCCAGGTGCGGTTGCATGACTATGTTAAAGTCACCAGCGAGCACGACGCTCCCTTGGGCCACTGAGTTCAGGGTTCTGAAAAACTTATCGAAAAAGATCGTGCTCTTTTATCACTGGGAGCGTACAAGCAAACCAACGTGATTCTCTGCCCCCTAATTGTTCCTACAACAATAATGTATCTACCATCAGTATCACGTTTAGTTAACTCCACCTCGAACGGAATACTGATCTGGAATAATATAGCTACCCCCCGTTTTTTGACTGCTGCTGCTGATGTGAAAACCTGGGTGAAATCTTTGTCAAGATATTTAGGGGCACTTGATTTACTAAAGTGTGTCTCCTGTAGAAAAAGGATTTCAGCGTGTTTCCTTTTATAGTCTGTAAAGGCCAACTTCCGTTTGGTTGGGTTGTTAAAGCCCTGTACGTTATGGGAAATAAGTATCAACGCCATTTATTAATGTGTGTGTGGAATAGCTTCTTGAAATCTTTGGACTCACCCAAGATTCCATCCTTGGAGCATGCCCGGTCCGTAGTGCTGAGACGCATCTGTACCATCTGTTGTGTATTTTGACGGTGTGGCTGATGTTCCCCTGAGAGGGAAAGGGAGGGAGAGGTGGGAGGGGGAGAGGTTGAGGGGGAGAGGGGGGGGAGGAGGGGGGAGGGGAGAGGGGAGTGAAGGAGAGGGAGGGAAGGGAGGGTGGGAAGGCGGGGGATGGGGGACCACATGCAGGTATAAACAGTAGGGAGGAAACAAAAAATAACATGCATATATAACATCAATATGGCAGTGACATCAAATAATAAAAAAACAAGAGTCCACCTGGGGAGCCCCAGAGGGTGTCTCTTGCGCCCATGGGGTTGGTCTCCTGGTCCAGTCTTATAGAGGGATCTCTCCGTCTTGCTGGGACCCAACCTCCCTGGGACTTCTGTGCGATCCCTCTTTCTCAGGGATCGTAAGTGGAAACGCATGCACGCCAATACGGGGGATCCCGCCGGCGTGTTTTTCATAATCAGCTACTATATTTAACTCAGTTAAACTCTTCAACGATGGAAACTGGAACACAAACTGCATATCAAAAAACACCTCCCAAACATAACGAAAAACTTTGCCCTGTGTCTAACCTTCTGTCTCCCTCCCTAAACCACGTCACCCATTTGGAACCCATCTACTTAGCTCCTTGAAGAATGTGTGGAAGTGTGAATAAAAACACAAGTATGAGGTTATATTTTGCAGAATGCCAAATAAGTTTATTGCTTTGTGCTGTGCACACGCAGAGGAGAGTTTTAAAATAAAACCCTCCCAACGACATGGTAGCATACAGGCATTATTTATACACAAAATACTAAACCCACGCCCCCTCTACAAGGTTGCGTGTCATCACTACGTAAGCGTAAAAGGTAAACAAACTATGCACACGAACACATCGAGTTAATAATATTATTATGGGATGCATATTAGAAATGAAATGATTCAGCTATATTCCTTATACAAGCCGGTGACTTTTACTCTACATACAGAACACATTGCCCCCCCCTCGGACAGTGCCTATCTGTCTCGTATTTTCATAACATTGGCTCTTAGCCCTCATTCGCAAGGTTTTGTCAGTTAGCTGCTTGGTTTATTCTCACTTGAAAGTTGAAAGCAAAAAACCTCATTCAAAAACGTCCATCTCATAACCCGTTCACTCAGACAAACCCTAAGATGGATGCTGACTTAAAATGGTTGCATAGATCCCAGTGCTGTTACGTCAGACCCCCCCCCCCCTTACGTCATATTCTCACTTTGTCACTCCCTCCTTTTTTATTCTTAAAACATAGCTTTTGAGAATTAAGTTCATGATGATAGTCCAGGGATATCTCAGAGGACAAGGGCGCGTGCCCTTCACTGTCATAGTCTCGTAAGGCGCTGCGGCCAATATGTCTTTTGGAGTTGAATAACTGTGATCGGCATCTTCTTTCTTCAAGGGACTGCTGTTTCTGGCATCTGTAAAGAGTGGCATCCGATTGGGGGAGGGGGTCGCACACTTGTGGATCACACCTCTGCAACACGTGACACACACATGACAACAAGTAACACTCTAAACACATCAAAGCATTCAAAAGTTTTTGCTCCAAGTGATCTAAGCCATTCACCTAACCCCAAGGGTGATAATCTGTCACTTCCCTTTGTAAACCTCTTTTGAATCTCTTGTATTTAATCTAGTTCGTGCTGCACATTGCTACACTGATCTGGAATAAAAACACAACATTGTCTTTAATAAAACACATACCCCTCCTTTTGAAGCTAAAACATAGTCTAAAGCAATTCTGTTTTGTAATGCCATAAACCTAATCTGAACCTGTTCTTGGTTTAATGATGAAATAAAAAACTGCAAAATTAAGGCCACATCCTTCCTGTAAATTGTTATCTAACTAAACATACATTTTTACACAGGTTTCATTGGTTGGTGGAGACACTTGACCCATAAATTGATTCTTGTTCCGAGTGTGTGATACACCCTTTAAAGAGGTTCCCTTAAAAAATTGGAAAAATACAGAAATTATACACATAATACTAAAAACCTTATTTTATTCAAGCAACCTTTCTTTGGATATGCAGTTGCTAGATAAAGAAATTGCATCTATCTCTATCATCATATATTTTCAGAATCATCACAACATTCTATTACTGAGAATTGAGGGGGTTTGGTATCTGTGGAAGCGAAATGCATGATCCTCACCCCTGCACGCATTGTATACATCATTCACTCAGAATATCAGAACAGACAGTGTCTGCGATGGTCAACATGGCTGACTTATGATCCTTTCCTTGTGGCTAACACACGCTCCTGGGTGACCCCCTCCTGTCGGTGGAAGTGCAACACACTTCTGGATCAAAGTTTTGCTGCACATGACACATACATAGAGAGTGAAGAGTACTGCCAAAACACTTACAAGAGCTTTCACAAGCCACGCTTCCAAGAAACCAATCCTCCAATCAAGGCTCAATTCTACATACACTTTAAATTTCTAACTTAACACACTCTAAAGAATAAAAATATTGAGTCTCTGAAAAAATGAAATGTTCTGATAAAACCGGGCCTTAGCCTGGTGTCTTATTTTCCTCGTTGGTTAACGGTTAGAGTTTTGACTCGGCAAGACGTAAACTTGCTGCGGCTGTGCTTTAGGTGACTTTGGTCTTTGGTGGCGCTGGAACGAGCTTTACGTGCTTTGGGTCCAGGGAAAGAACTCTGCTACTTTAATTGCTGTATTGATGGTTACTTTAGGCTTTTTCACCTGGGATGAATAGCATGCTTGCGCAGGAAATATGTGACTATTAACCCCATCTCGAGTAGGTGCACTTTCAACTTTGCCTAGAGAGACTCAAAAATGTATTAGTTGCATACAAAAGCTTGAAATCCAAAGATTGCAGCGGAGCACAGCTGAAGGATGGGGTCAGCACCAGCAGTGAAGGGTTAAAAAAATGAATTTATTGGTACATGGTATAAACGGGGGGGAGACTCTGACGCGTTTCAGGCTATGCAGCCCTTTTTCAAAGAGTACAATCGCGTCTCACAAGCCCGCAGTTATGCACTGGGTCCAATACTCCTAATAGTTGCAACATACTTCTCCGCATCTTGGTTATATGTATATACCATTCATCTTTGCACCTCATCTGCTGAAGCGCCGCTTCTGGGAATTTCTCCCATTCTTCCACTTAGTTGCATACAACTTATTGCTTTATTACCAATAACATGGTCCTTAATTCGTTCCTTTGGACTGCTGATAGTCACAAGTCATCCCATATGTGTCTCATAGGGAGATAATTTATACCTAGGACTAAATTCTTTTATCAATGTGTTTACTCCTGTCTTAGCATCCGCATATAGACAGAGGTATTCCCTATTAATGTTCCTTAAATTAAAACTAAGTAGCCACTGTTAACCTGACTTTGATACAATCTAAGTTCCTGAAACTTTGGGGCCTCATCCCTTGCCATACCACTTGCTTCCATAATTAATTCTATCCTGTCTGCAGGCCATATCCCTAAGACCTGGGAAACTACCAGAGTTTGTCCCAATCTTCAAAAGTGGGGACAAAAAAAACACTGTCTCAAACTGTTCTCCCACTACTATCCACTGTCATTAAAAAAAATATTCCCTCCCAATTAAGCAATTATTTTACCCATACAAATTTCCCTAGCCCATCCCTATCTGGCTTTTACCCAAACACTCCACTGTAACTATTAACCCTATATTTAACCTTATGCTCAAGACACACCCACAAATGAGAGGTGACTCTCAAATTCACCACTTCCTGGCAAACCCATTCTAGATTACACAGCAATTTTGACATCAACCACTGCTTACGGACACCTTTGGAAAAAATAAATGGTTAAAAGTTATAACATACATCACATATTCAGTTAATAGACAAATGATTTTGTATAAGACTTCACACTAATGTCTTACTTTATATAATCTCTTTGCACAGTGCTGAGCACACGGTCAGCTTTATAATTTTAAAGACACTCTGCATATTCATCTGACTAAAGAAAAAATATTTTCTATAAGACTTGTTTCCGGGCAAAGAGCCATTTTGTTTCTGGGCGTTTCGCCAATTGACCCTGAAAAGATAAGATAACGGCACACCACGGCTTCTTCTTGAAAAATAATAATTATTGGATTGGAACTGTCGCTTAAAGTTTAAATACATGGAGCTTTATCCAGAGCACTAAGAACTACATTTTTTATGGCCTCTTAAAAATTAACCAACGGGCTTTTATATAGCTGAGGTTTATATAACTTCTTAACACACAAATAACTCCACACGCTCATGCTATTTCCCTACACTCAGTTCTTTTTAATGCCTTCTGTTTGAACTTTCATAGTTTCACTGACTTCATTCACTACAAATTTATGCTATCCTGTTGCAATTCTGTCCTTTCTCAAGCTACACAAACCTATTTCTCTCCATTAATCAACACTCACAAGTCTAACCCTCACTAACTCTTCTTTCATCTCACCTCAGGACTTTGCTGACTATTTTAAGCAAGAGGTTGAATCCATACACCAGAACATTCCCTCTGTTTCCTCCTATCCTACTTTGCTTCCTACTCTCTTCCTGCTTTCCTTGACTCTTTTTCCACTGTCTCAAAAGAGTGTCACCATCACTGTGGATCTCCTCTCTCCCTCTAATCTGCTACCTTTCCATTCTCCTTAAAACATGTAATAGTTATACCATGACTCAAAAATAGCAAGCTTGACCCTACCTGTCTTTCTAACTACTGAACTTGTCTTATATTCTCTTGCTTGCTCCATTTTCTCAACACCCATTCTCTCCTTAACCCTCTACAATCTGATTTCTGTACTGCTCCCTCCACGGAGACAATTCTCACTACATCAACTGATGACATATATGCTGCCCAAGACAGAGGTCATTACACTCTGCTCCTATTACTCTCTGTAGAATTTGCCTCTGTGGACCACACTCTTCTCTATTCTCTGTACACACTCTCTCTAGGTGACCTAATAAAATCTCTTGGGTTTAAATATCACCACTATGCTGACAACACCCTCTTTTACTTTTCAACCCCTGGCCTTACACCTGCCATACAAACCTAAGTTTCTGAATGTCTCTCTGTTATCTCATCCTGGAAGACCCTCTTTTGCCTTAAATTTAACATGGCAAAAACAGAGTTCCTCATACTTCCTCCCAAACCTGACCCTATTATCTCCTTCCACATTACTCTTGAATCTTCCATCCAGTAGCTCAAGCACGCTGCTTAGGGGTCACTCCCAACTCCTCTCTCATATTCTCCTCTTTCATTCAAAACATTTCTATAACTGTCGCTTTTTCCTCCACAATATCACAAAGATACACCTGTTCCTCTGTTGCTCAACTATTAAAACTCTGATTCAGATCCTCATTCTCTCCCATCTTGATTACTGTAATCCCCTGCTATCCCAGCTTCCTGACTTTCACCTGTCTTCCCTACTTTCTATCCCAAACGCTGCTGCCAGAATCACTCTACTTTTTAAACTCTGATTCTGCGTTTCCCCTCCTGAAATTCCTCTCCTGGCTTCTAATCAAATCCTACTATCTCTGTACACTTTCCCTACCTACCAATTAGATTGTAAGCTCCTCAGAGCAGGGACTTCTCTTCCTTAATGTTACTTTTATGTCTGGATCACTTATTCCATGACCTCTTACCGTTACCATTTGCTACCTATATGATTACGACGTGCACCACTCCTGTGAAGCGCTGTGCATATTAATGGCGTTATATACATAAAAACATCCAATACAATATATACTTCAAACAATGCTTATGAGCTTTTACCCACATTTTTAAACACAAAATATTCCCAAACATCTTAATCCTCTAGAAATAAAATTAAAATGTGTTTTTACTGGTTACACACAATACAGAACACACACAATACAAAAAACTTCACTCATACACAGCCAAACAACATCACAAAAATAAAGAACAAATAAAAGAAAAAACATTTCTCCCCTATTACCCAACAATTTCACCCTGCAACTATATTAAAAATTCCCTTCTCTTTCTTTACTCTCATAAATAACCTGATTTTAAAACTACTCTGATGCTCCGGAGCTTTTTGAGTTAACTGTCATATCTTAGCACATTCCTCGCGCTGGAGAAAAAATTGGGGGCACGCTCTGTGCTGCTGCGATTTTGATTCTCTTTCTTGCAGACATTTGATTTCATTGTGAGCAAAAAATATTCATGTTTTTGTACGTACTTGCAAGTTTTTGGATGGTGATTTGTGCACACAGGTGATACTTAGCATGGTTTATCTTTCACACAGGTAATCATACAGGAAAAATTCATTAGGGTATCAAATCCATCTAGCCACTCTCCATTAAGGGCGCAACAATTTTACTTGCCGGCACCGAAACTTGAGTTTATATCAGGAAATGATTTATAACCACTTATTGCATGTGGGGAAATGGAAGGAAAAGCTGATACGTTCATAACTGATTTGTGCGGCGTCCGCCAGCCGGGCCTGCCATGCATGACTTTTGCCACAAAAACCTCATAAAATCCAAAGATTTATACTGCCACAGACACACAGGGATTACTGAAAGTTAGAAGGTTCCACTATGAGCCCTTGCGTTCGCATTCTTACGAATAAGAAAACCGGTGCGGCTGCTCATAGGTTCACGCTTCCTTCTATTGTAATTTATTGCAAACAAACTCTTTTCATTGGGGTGGCATGTTTTTCACTGGGACTTGCATGTGTATTTTCATTGAACTTGCATGTATTTTTCATTGGCCAACAAAACATATTTATATTGTCTCTTCTTGTTCTCTGTATCCATTCCGTATAATTTTTGTCTGCAGACACACAACCTCTAACGGCAAATTTTTAGAACTTTGGTTTCCCATTATTCTCCAGTTACAGTAATCACATTTAATTGACCTGTACAATACACCTGATACAATAATCAGCGCAAGCAGATTACGTGCAACTCTTTTGGCATGTTATTGTTCTGATTTTTTCACCATAACTATACCTAAGAAAACACTTGAATTACTTCAGTGGGTCCAACCCAGTCCTGATAAATCTTATACTTTTATAACATGGATATAGATAAGACCTTCTAAACAGATATCCATAAATAAACTCACATGGTATGTTAATGACAAGACAGAGCAAATGTACAATCAGGGACCCTTCCTGCTCAGACAACAAAAATATTTATCACAACCCAGGACAATCTGAAAAACAATCCCTTAAGCATACATACACTCACCTTTATCACCAAAACACCAAAACTTTTAACGGGACTCTCACCTTAATCCCAATAAAACTTAACATCTATAACACTTTAAAATGGATACAGGAACAGACAAATAAACTTATTTGACACTGCTAGGTTAACCCGTCAACACAGATTGAGACACCCTTCAAAACACATCTCTCTACACATCACTCAAAACAACTTTTTAAACTCAGGCTTTCCTCAAAAGGTGCCTTTTACCTTGATTCTTACGAGCGCTCAGATTTGAGTGACCGAGGAGTGTTTTTTTCAGGTGCTCAGCTTCCGGTATTTCTGGGTTTCTATTCTGGGCGCCATCTGTTAAAGTGTGAATAAAAACACAAGTCTGAGGTTATATTTTGCAGAATGCCAAATAAGTTTATTGCTTTGTGCTGTGCACACGCAGAGGAGAGTTTTAAAATAAAACCCTCCCAACGACATGGTAGCATACAGGCATTATTTACACAAAATACTAAACCCACGCCCCCTCTACAAGGTTGCGTGTCGTCACTACGTAAGCGTAAAAGGTAAACAAACTATGCACACGAACACATCGAGTTAATAATATTATTATGGGATGCATATTAGAAATGAAATGATTCAGCTATATTCCTTATACAAGCCGGTGACTTTTACTCTACATACAGAACACATTGCCCCCCCCTCGGACAGTGTCTCGTATTTTCATAACATTGGCTCTTAGCCCTCATTCTCAAGGTTTTGTCAGTTAGCTGCTTGGTTTATTCTCACTTGAAAGTTGAAAGCAAAAAACCTCATTCAAAAACGTCCATCTCATAACCCGTTCACTCAGACAAACCTTAAGATGGATGCTGACTTAAAATGGTTGCATAGATCCCAGTGCTGTTATGTCAGACCCCCCCTTACGTCATATTCTCACTTTGTCAAATGTTAACTCATAGACCTCCAGTCTGAGACGATCATGTCCATAGCAGCCCTTTTCTTCTGGGTAACTCTACCGTGTATGAGGATATCTACACTGATGAACAAATATACCCTGCCCTCCGTGAATCCGAGCCCAACATAACAAGTAATTAGTAATTATCCCTCGGCAGTCTGTCTATACCCCCCAACGAGCCTATCCCCCCTTAGATTGTGTGTTGCATATCTTGTAGCAGCCCTATGCAGAGATCCCTCTGCGTGCGTGCCACAGACGTAGCGGAAACAACCTGCCCCCCTGCTCACTTATGTCTGCGCTATCTATATACCTCCAGAAGCTACATTGTTCAGCATCTTAGTGGCTCCTGTGCCCAGCACCCTGGTATCTCAGGTCGGGAGTCTAGCATCCCAGATAGCGCTTTATAGGGAGTGATAGGCTTTAGTCTCTCTAGACAGTGGTCGTGGGGCTCAAGTAATTTTTGAAACCTTATATAATGAACCCTGTGGTGGGATTGGCTTCTGTGTGTGGGAGCCCAACCAGCCGTTCCCCCTCCTTCTTCTCCTTCCTCCTCCCTCCTCTCCCTTCTCCTTCTTCCACCTCTCCTCCCTCCCCCCCACTCCACCTCTCCCCCCCATCCCTCTCTCCTCCTCTATCCCACCCCCCCTCTTCTCCTCCTCCTCCATCCCCTCTCCTCTTCCTCCCCCATCCCCCTCTCCTCCTTACTCCCCCACCCCCTCTCTTCCTCCCCCTCCCACCCCCCCCTTTCCCTTAGATCCTTTTTATTGTGTGTGTACATATGCATATGGGAGACCACAGTTCTGGGGCATGATCACGAGCGGAGGCCGCTATGCACACTCCCTTGTAGCGTGTCTGGAGCTTCTCCGCGTCTGTGCCCCCGCCAGCCTCCTCGTTCTGTGTGTTCTGTGTGCGTGGCAGCGCTCCTCAGCGGCCATCTTGGTGAGGGCAGCAAGCGCCTCTGCTTCCTCCCTCTACTGCGCAGGCACCAGGGATCCCGCGCGTGACTGCGCTCCTCGGCAGCCATCTTGGTGAGGGCAGTAAGCGCCCCCACTTCCTCCCTCTTCTGCGCAGGCGCCGGGGATCCCGCGCGTAGCAGTGCTCCTTGGCGGCCATCTTGGTGAGGGCAGCAAGCGCCTCCACTTCCTCCCTCTACTGCGCAGGTGCCAGGGATCCAGCACTCGCGGGTAGACGGCGTGGGGTGATGACGTCACTGGACAAGCCCGCGAAGATCAGTGAAGTTCCCGCGCGCCTCGGGGAAGGAGCAAGGGAAGATGGCTGCCAGTCAAAAAACGTGAGTAGGACCTGCTGCGTTGTAGGGCACTGATTCCCCTCTCTGGGGACTGGTGAGGGCTGCGGAAGGGGTCCCAAGCAGTCCCGAGGGCATGAGGGGCAGAGAGGCATGCACGACAAGGAGGTGAATGGCAGCTTAGAGAGTGAGCTCCATCCCCTGCAGCGTTTCAAAACTTTCTAACTCCAGCAAAAACACAGCAACTGCATAATCCAGAACGTGTCTAAATATACAGAGATGGCATCAACTAAGACTTTAAGGAAAAAAACACAGCCGGTGTCTACTTACTTTAAGAGCAAAGAGGCTGCCAGGGCTGACATACCTGAGTCTCCAGTGCAGACAGCATCAGCAGACCCAGAATTGGACTCGTCACCTGAAGAACCAGACGATATGGCTGTAATGAGACGTAAGGACATGAAGGAGTTTTGCAGCAATATGAAACAATTCTTTAAGTCTGAACTTTGGGCACTTCGGAAGGATTTGGACGCAATAGGGGAGCGTACGGCCGCTTTGGAATCCAGGGCAGATGAGACAGCTACATCCACAGCACAAACTCAGACTCAAATATCCGCCTTAAAGGCACAGGTCACTTCCCTAGAGGATAAAATTGAGGACGCAGAGAACCGCGACCGGCGCTGTAACATACGGCTGAGAGGGGTCCCAGAAGCTATAACTGACCCAGAGGAATTCACCTCGAGGTGGCTGGAACATATATTCCCAGACATGGCTGCCAGAGACCTGGTTCTGGACAGATGCCACCGGGCGCTGAGGGGACGACCTCAGCAAGGAGACCCCCTGAGGGATGTGGTACTTAGATTCCACTGTTACCGCACCAAAGAAGAAACATGCTGGATAGCAAGGGAACTGAAGGTAGTGGAGTTTGAGAAAATAAAATTCCAAGTGTATCAGGATCTGTCACCTGCCACGCTGAAAACGGAGAGCAATGGCCCCAGTTACCAGAATGCTACGAGATCAAGAGATTAGATATCGCTGGCTGTTCCCATGTACCCTCATGGTCTTTAAAAACGGAGTGGCACATGCCCTCAAAAATATGGAGGACACTGAGGGATTCCTTAGGAGTGTCCTGGGATCAACACAGAGTCCCCCTCGCCATGCGGCGGCTAAAGATGGTGCCCCCGCGCAGCCATGAGCTAACCCACGACTGATGCACTGAGCCCTACATGAAAGACCCTCCGCTAGCCACAACCACCGGAATCTGCTGTTTGCAGCTTTGTAATTAATAGTGATTAATTTGAGATTGTTATTTTTCCCACAGTAAATGTGAGCTTTAGTTAGCGTTTATTTAATTTATTTGAACGTATTTTTCTTTAAGTCCCTGCCTGATCTTAAAATGTCTTTTTTTTTTTAAATCTTATTCTCTGTTTAATTGGCTTAATAAATATTGTTACTTTTGGAATTCATCAGAGTGCTTGACGTGGGTTTTCTTCCTTCCTTTGTTTTTTCATATATTTTTCCCATAGCAACACCACCTGCCTTACATTGGCTTTACTAAGTGGTCTTTGATGATTATAATCAGATAGTGATTTTTTATATGGTTCTCTCTGTGTGTTGGTATAAATATATATATATATATAAATATATATATATATATATATATATATATATATATATATATATATACTCACATTTTGAACTAAGATAGACTTTTAACTTTTAAGGTGCACATTGAGTAAAAACAGGTTAGTATACTGTATACAGTAATCACACACAGGAGCAATATAATTTGTGATTTTTGAGCATACATCTAATAACAGAAATTTAATTTGCAACACTTATTACATAGGCACCCTTGTGTCTACAGTGCATGCCAATGTTATTCAAGATATTTCTGTAATGCCATTTGAAGGGGGGAGTTTAGCAAAGCTAGCCCAGGCATGCTTCGTAAACAGTCTTCAGAACTTTTTCTTTACAGTACAAATTGCTTTGGTGAACTTCCTAATATATTGGTAGGCTGTGCATATGTGTGCAAAAATAACACATTTCTGTGCTTCCTCAAATATCTATTTTCATCTCCCATCTCAATTCCAATTTTTCCTTTGTTTTGTCTTTTTTGGAATATTTTCACCCCAGGCTTAGCAATTTACTTAGTTACTGCCAAACTATTTTGCTGCTTCACTAGCCAACATTGTATGTGCCCTGCTGTTCTTAATCTAATACCAAGCAACAATTCAGAGTTTGATAGCAGGTGTCTAGGTGAGTTCTTTAAAAAACATAGCCTCTTACAGAGTTAAAGGTATATTGCTTTCTTGGTGGAGAGAAATGTTGTCCTGAAATTAACCTTGTTGCAATGCACATTATTTCAAATATTAAAATTGATTATCTGTAGACATGGGGCTGAAGAGAGTGCTCCAGCTCACCTAGATTTATATCTTTTTAATATCTTTTTAATATCTTTTTATTGTCTATACACTATTAAAGTTTATTATTTGTGTTTATATACTGCTAGTACGCTGTACTTCCATACTCCCTATGTGGTATATGGAGCAGCTAGTCCAATTAGCCAATTTATAGGGATATTTGTATCCAATTACTTGACTCCCTCTATTTTTAACCACGAGTGCGTATTAAAGGGATTGTTGTGACCTCTGGTGTCACAAGATCTGTGTTGTATAACTGTATTCTTCCCTATGCACCTGGTTATTTTATTAATTGTAGATATTTGGCATGAGCGGTGAAACAAAGTAATAGCATTGTTACCTTGGCCCTACCTGGTTAGCTGTTTTCTCTTTATCTCTCCATCTACCAAGAAGTATATCACCTGTAAACTACTATTGATACACTCATTTGTTTCCTTGTATATATTCATTTATCTTTAACAATGACTGGATTTTTGGCCACTAAACCCGACTTTGATGTTTGGAAAGAACAAGCCACTAATCTTTTCTCTAATATGACAACCCCAATTGTTACATCTATACCTGATGATATTAAGACATTTTTTCTGATCTTGACAGGACTTACAGTTCTCAAACCAAAATATGGTGGGAAGTCGTCAGCTTGGAAAATTACTTTAAATTGAACAAGAAATGTGTTCCCAGCACTCTACAAAAATGATTGAAATGAATTATGTCAAGATAAGAGTTTTTACTGATATAGAAGAATGATACAAGGTAAACAGCAGCATATATCCATGATACGCAAATGATTGCTGAGGACGAAATAGCAAATCAAAATCACATACTGCTGCGACACACTTTATTCGAGCAAATGAACAGTTTGTACCTGGCAGATACCTGGAATCCGCCGCTGCTCCCCTCTGGCATGCTGCGTTGCGTTTGCCTTCCCAGCCACGGTTCATGCCTGGCTGACGGGCGGCTGATGTGTTAAATGATAATGATCAGGATTTACTAGGCTGCAATGCTTCGCGTGTCCACCAGATGGCATAAATTCCTGACTTGTAAAGCGCCGAATCAGTAATGTGTGGGCTTGCAGGTGTTTCGTTTAAAAAAGATACTGTACCACAGTGTGCCATTGTACAGTAACTTGGCCTTGGCCTTGAGACTGAAGGAAGAGTTGCAAAAATGTATCAATTTAGGCTTTACATATTAAATAAAGACAAAGACCAGTTTCAGTTACACTATTCTCCAGAGACCCACCATGAGTGTTCAAGTGCAGCCCGTGTTCCAAAAACCTGACAGAAGTTATGCTTATTTGATATGGGCCGCTATTAATGCAACAGAGGATAAGATGGCAACAGTTGTTCAAATTTATCAGTATTTTATCAAAAACTATGACTTTTACAAATTTTCGCCAACTCCTCATTTGTGGAAGTGTGCAATAAGGAAAAGGTTATGTAGTGAGCCCTGTTTTCACCGTATTGAGCCCCAATTTGTTGGAGGGTATTGGTGTGTCACAGGGTTTTTCCCGTATCTATGATCATGGAGGCGGCAAAAGGCGAAGGGTCGTGTTAAAACCAACTAAGAAGCGACAGTCCCTGCCAAGCAATGCACCAGCACCAGCACCGGCTTCCGATAACGGACCCACCATCAGGGACAACCCTGAGCCCGAGCCTGATCCTGAGGCAGAGTCGGATTTCGCGTCCAGTTTTGATGAAGCTTGCATGTACCTAAGCGATTTCCCGCCTCACCTGCTGACTACAGGTGGGCTAGTCCCGCTGCAAACTATCGACGTGGATGATGAAGAAAGCTGTACTGGCAGTGGACCGGCGCCGGCACAAGCTGAATGGGAAATAGTATGGTGAGTACTGTATTGTTGCCGTATTATTTTGGTGGGGCTAGCTGGGTACTTCTTTAGGGGGCTGACCATTACTGTACATTAAAACTTTTCATTTTGTTTTTATATTATATTTATATAGTATATTTATATTACAACAGTATATACTGTATTTGTGGTCAATTTATATTTTTTGTGCAGCAGTATACACTTTTGGTATATTGCAATTCATCTTACAACGGAATATACAGTACAGTATATGATGTGTATTTATTATGATATAACAACAGTATATTTATATAGTATATTTATATTACAACAGTACTGTATACAGTACTGTATATTTTGTCTATTTATATTTATAGTACAGCAGTATACATTTTTTGTATATTTATATTTACTGTATATTACAACATTACATGTACAGTATACAGTATACATTTTATATTGCTGCATATTAATAAAACAATATAATTTCTTTGCATTGTAGGGAGACTACTCTTCTGGTGGACAGAATAAGTGAGGAGAATGATGAGAGGAGTGCATTAAGGGTTAAAAACACTCTGCAGGAAAAGCACAATCTGACTGTATCCGAGAGCAGCATAAAGAAGATGAGACGCATAATTGGATGGAAATATGGACGTGTGAGGTTAGTACTGGACAGTACAGGAGGTACTGTAAAGTAAAAGTGTTGTTTTGCAAACTGTACTGCGCTGTGACGCACATTTTTTTTATTCATTGTCATTACAGAGCGTACCCCATGATACGGGACGCAAACAAAATCAAAAGAGTGCTCCAGGCCCAGGCATGGATCGACAGCGGTGAGACTTTCCAGGATTGCATCTTCACTGATGAGTCTACTGTGTCGCTGGAGAGATTTGCAAGATTTGCACAAAAAAGGCCGCATATCTTTGAAGCCGCGGCCAAAACACCCTGTGAAGCTGCATGTGTGGGGTGCCATCTCTAGGCGTGGATCGGGAGGCATTGTCATCTTTGAAGGTACAATTTCTCAAATATAATGCCGCCTAATGCACTGTACTTGACTAGTGTTGCCTTACCGTATGCACTGTACTATTGAGCACTTTTCTTTTCTTGCTATAGGAATCATGAATAAAGCTTTCTTCCAAGACAACATTGTGCCCGCGATAGTGCGATACATCAGACGCGACTTTCCCAATGGTCACCGCTTCTACCAGGACAACGGTCCCAAGCACACCGCGTCGACGGCGCATATCCTTGAGCGCGGCATCAACTGGGTGAAGACGCCAGCGGAGTAAGTGCAGTAGACCGTGTCCCATTTTTGTTCCCCACTGTTTTTAGCTCTTAAACCAATTGTCCTTTCTTTCCAATCACAGATCGCCAGACTTCAATCCGATAGAAATGGTCTGGCATCAGCTGAAGGAACATATCCGTAAAGTGGCGAAACCCTCCAAAAAGGACGAGTTGTTCAAAGCCATACTGAGTTTTTGGAACGATGTACTCACCGTGGAACGATGCAATAAATATATAGACCATATTGCCACAGTGTTGCCCATTGTCATCGCGCGCAATGGGCAAGCATCAGGAAAGTAGTAGAGTGCTGTAGTATTGTAAGCACAGTATGATACAGGTAAGTATGGCACAGATTTTTTCTTTTCAGAGACAGCAGCAGCAGCCATAAGGTTACAGTACATAGCCATGGCACCAGCGGTTACAGTACAGTACTAGTCAGAGTATACAGTAGTTCCAGTATACAGTAGTTTGACAGTACTACAGTAACTGCCTACTAACTGCTCCATTTTTTTCTTTACAGAGAAAGCTGCACCAGCCACATACAGTAGTTCTGCCATAATACAGTACAGTATGCACATACAGTACTCTGCAGTACAGTAACTGAACTAAGTTTTTGTTTTCTTGTTGTTCCAGGATAAAGGGTGCCCAAGGGGGAGGGGGGCGTTGTGTCCCGTCAAATCTGCTTGTGCAGTCAAATGTACAGTATATAAACAGCAGTAATGATGTACACAAAACCTCTCCTCTCTCAATGAACTACTGTACCGCAGACACAATGAGGATACTGTTATGAAGGAAAAAAGAACAGGACAGGTTATTTAACATTATACTGTACAATATTTATACTGTATATTTATATATTTTTATTCTAAAGGTATTCGATAATGTACTGTATGAGGACGTGGTGACTTTCAACCCGCTCAGACCCACAGAACGGATTATTTCACATTACTGTATATACTGTATATTTTTATTCCAAAGGTATTAGAGAATGTACTGTATTTAATTTAGAAGAAGTGAATCTTTTTCCAAAGCAGGCAGGCCTCAGGCCTCTAAGTGTTGGGTTGTTGGATGGGGATGCTGGGATCAAACGCTGGCCTCCTGCTGAATCTTTTTACAAAGCAGGCAGGCCTCAGGCCTCTAAGGGTTGGGTTGTTGGAGGGGGATGCTGGGATCAGACGCTGGCCTCCTGCTGAATCTTTTTACAAAGCAGGCAGGCCTCAGGCCTCTAAGTGTTGGGTTGTTGGAGGGGGATGGTGGGATCAGACGCTGGCCTCCTGCTGAATCTTGTTACAGTAGCCCGCCCAGGGGCAGATTAACAACACAATGATTAGATTAGGGTTGAATGAGCCAGCCCATTGACGCTTGGCCAGGGAAGGATTTAAAACTCTAAAGGAGGGGATGGGGTGGCTGAAATAGCTGGGACTGTACTGTCACAGTATTTCCAAAGGCAGGCAGGTCACCCTAATAATTGCATGAATAAACCCCCAAAGACAAGCCCCAAATACAGTACAGTATACTGTATACTGAATATACAGTACAAAGCTGTATACTGTATTATAAATAAATAATCATACAGTACTGTACTGTATGTATTATTGTGTGTTGATGTTTTCAAATTGCTGTTCACTTGAAATGTTTCACCATTGTATTGTACTGTATTTGTAAATAAAAGTTTTTTGTGGCGACTTCAGCAATAAAAGAACTGGTTAATTTATCTCACACTCAGTACTACAAACTGCTTTTTGCTGCCAGACTGCAAAGCCGCAAGACCAGCAACATTGTAAAAAAAGAGCAATGAGCGCGCAATTGGCGTGGGAACTTCTGTTCTAGGGCCCCTAGAAATAATATTCTTTATTTTATTTATAAACTCACATTTATAAACCCCTTCCCCCTCCCCACATTTACATACAGTACACTGCACTCAGAAACACAGGCCAGGGAGATTTAACACACAATAGGGGGAGGTTTTTTTTTACATAGATTGCATTGAAGCTTAACGCACACAATAGGAGAGAATAGGGGAGGGGTTTTTACATAGATTACAGTGAAGGCAGGGAAGTTTAAAAGAGAGAGAATAGGGGAGGGGGTTTCACATAGATTACAGTGAAGGCAGGGAAGTTTAAAAGAGAGAGAATAGGGGAGGGTTTTTTACATAGATTACAGTGAAGGCAGGGAAGTTTAAAAGAGAGAGAATAGGGGAGGGGGGTTTACATAGATTACAGTGAAGGCAGGGAAGTTTAAAAGAGAGAGAATAGGGGAGGGGGTTTTACATAGATTACAGTGAAGGCAGGGAAGTTTAAAAGAGAGAGAATAGGGGAGGGGTTTTTACATAGAATACAGTGAAGGTAGGGAAGTTTAAAAGAGAGAGAATAGGGGAGTGGGTTTCACATAGATTACAGTGAAGGCAGGGAAGTTTAAAAGAGAGAGAATAGGGGAGGGGGTTTTACATACAGTAGATTACAGTGAAGGCAGGGAAGTTTAAAAGAGAGAGAATAGGGAAGGGGGTTTTACATAGATTACAGTGAAGGCAGGGAAGTTTAAAAGAGAGAGAATTGGGGAGGGGGTTTTACATACAGTACAGTAGATTACATTGAAGGCAGGGAAGTTTAAAAGAGAGAATACTGTAGGGGAGGGCTTAACCCCTTCATGACCGTAGCGGTATTAACTGCTACGGTCGTGAAGGGGTTAAGTGCACCCGCAAACCCCCCGCAAGTCCTAAACTCACACCAAGAGCCAAATACCCCCCTCACCCATCCCCACTACCCACAATAAAGCAGGCACGGTGGGTTAACCCCTTCATTGCCTTAGCGGCTATCCGCTATGGTAATGAAGCAGCATTTCTGTATTTTTAATAATATTGAGCAGGAGCAGGGGGGGGTCCCTGAGCATTAATTTCTGGCTCAGGGAACCCCCTGTTCACTGTACAATATTATTAAAATACAGAAATGCTGCTTCTTTACCATAGCGCATAGCCGCTAAGATAAAGAACGAGTGTTTATTTATATGTGTTTTATTTATACTGTACATGTGCAGAGGGTCTCCGGAGCAGAACCGCACTGGTTTCAGGTCTGGGGACCACCTGCTCCCCGAGATACAGGCCCCTTTAGGGGGTGCCGGTATCCCTCTGCTCTGCTTGGTTTACAGGCAGCGATCACGTGATCGGGACCTTTAAACCAAGCAGAGGGATACCGGCACCTCATAAAGGGGGCTGTATCTCGGGGAGCAGGGGGTCCCCAGACCTGAAACCAACGCGGTTCAGCTCCGGAGACCCCCTGCACATCTACACTATCAATAAAAATGTATTTCAAATGTATTTATTGACATTTATTTATTTAGATTTATTTATTTATTTTTTGGCGGCTTCTGTGTGTGAGTTTTTTTTTATTGTGGGTAGCGGGGGTGGGTGAATGGGGTATTAGCCCCAACGGTGCTTGTTTAGGGCTTGCGGGGGGGTAGCGGGAGGGCTTAACCCCTTCATGACCGTAGCGGTATTAACTGCTACGGTCGTGAAGGGGTTAAGTGCACCCGCAAACCCCCCGCAAGTCCTAAACTCACACCAAGAGCCAAATACCCCCCTCACCCATCCCCACTACCCACAATAAAGCAGGCACGGTGGGTTAACCCCTTCATTGCCTTAGCGGCTATCCGCTATGGTAAAGAAGCAGCATTTCTGTATTTTTAATAATATTGAGCAGGAGCAGGGGGGGTCCCTGAGCATTAATTTCTGGCTCAGGGAACCCCCTGCTCACTGTACAATATTATTGAAATACAGAACCGCACTGGTTTCAGGTCTGGGACCCCCTGCTCCCCGAGATACAGGCCCCTTTAGGGGGTGCCGGTATCCCTCTGCTCTGCTTGGTTTACAGGCCGCGATCACGTGATCGGGACCTTTAAACCAAGCAGAGGGATACCGGCACCTCATAAAGGGTGCTGTATCTCGGGGAGCAGGGGGTCCCCCGACCTGAAACCAGTGCGGTTCAGCTCCGGAGACCCCCTGCACATTTACACTATCAATAAAAATGTATTTAAAATAATTTTTAATGTGCCGATGTTTGCGCAGAGAGAGAGCAGCGGATCTCTCTCTGCTGCAAACACATCTCGCCCCCGCCGCCCATACAGTAGTATCATTTATGTACACTGGCGACACACTTTATTCGAGCTTGGCTAGTCCCACGAATTCGGGTATACCCGGGTGTATTGAGGTTTGTGACTGTTTTCTGCCCGAGTGCATTGAGGTATTTTCCATGCAGGGATTGAAGCATTTTATTCCCGCTGGCTGCAATACTGCACAGTATATATATATATACTGCATTACAATTCATGAATTTATGCCATCTGGTAGACACGCGAAGCATTGCAGCCTATTAAATCCTAATCATTATCATTTAACAGATCAGCCGCCCGTCAGCCAGGCATGAACCCAGGCTGGGAAGGCAAACGCAACGGGGCTTGTCAGAGGTGAGGAGCGGCTCATTCCAGGTATCTGCCAGGTACATACTGGGTATTTGCTCGAATAAAGTGTGTCGGTGCAGTATGTGCATATACAGTACTGTATGTGTACAGTACTGTATGTTAGGGGTTATAGGGGTTGTTTTTATACAGTATATATGTATATACAGTATATATACTGCATTACAATTCATTATAGGGGACGGCTTCAAAGAGAACAGCTCGCAAGCACCCCCATGTGTTTTTACACGGCATTGCAGTATTGCAGCCAGCCGGAATAAAATGCTTAAATCCCTGCCGGGAAAATAACGCAATGCACTCTGGCAGAAAACGATCACAAACCTGAATACACCCGGGTATACCCGAATTCGCGGGACTAGCCGAGCGAGAATAAAGTGTGTCGCCACTGTATTCTAGTATTACAAAGTGCCTAAAACGAAAAAAAGTGAGGGGAGGGAAACACAGTGGGATAGACAAGGAGAGAGAAAACAATGGGAGGAGAAAACAGGGGAATAAAGGGGGCAACGTTTTGGGGCACCTGGCCCCTTCTTCTGGCCCGTTCCCTAAGATCAATCCGATCAAGGTACTTACCTTGTCCCTGTCAACAAACAAGTGTTCTCTATAACAGAAATAGAACATCTATGAATGCAAAAACAAAGGTAATGTCTATAAATAGTGAAACAAGGGAATAAAGCGCAACAAATATACTGATAAGTTTAAGCTGCTGTCTGAACACCAGAGGTTTCCCCAAACCGCAACTTGCAAAAATGAACCAAAAACTGCTTGTGGCGCAAAATGACCAAAAATATACAGTGAAATGAGCAAATAAACCCAGTGAAAAATAACACTGAAAAATACACAATACTATCACTCCATATGTAGAAATCCTCTTGACTCCTGGTTAATCTCATATGAAGAAAAAGACACAAATGAGGAGGGTATAGTGCATTAACATTTATTGATGATGGCATACAACACAGAGGGAAAAGGAAACAGATGCACACACTTGAAAATAACCAGCGTTGAATCTCTGAAATTCAGTGTCCTCTCTTGTACATATCCAGTATTCTCATGCTGAGATCCTTAGAAATCTTTTTAACCGGCATTGCTGCGTTTAGAAAGAAATACAAGCATAAGAATGTATATTTGATGTGTATTCAATTGCAGTTAATCAACAAAATGGATGGTGTATTTATACTTTACTGAGTCTCGTTACAGTATGCCCACTTTTAACACCTGCACCTCGTTGCCATGCACGTGACAAAAAAACAAACAGGGGCACAGTGCATAAAAGGTGACACAAATTGCATAGCCTACCACTCGCTGATCTGTATCTGAAGTTGCCCTTGTCCAGATACTGCATTGTGCCATCTGCTTGCATGGATCAACCCCGATTCTACGGACGCAGGACCCCACTCTCTTCTGCCGTGCATGCCGTGCCGAAAAAGCGAAAGGCGGAAGCCTTTTCCAAGCCAAAGCCAAAGCGAAAGGCCAATGCAAATAAAGAAAACCTTCAGACGACTCCAAAGGCTAAGAAGCCTGGGCCTTATTATGTCAAGAAGAAATTCGCTGATGTAGAAAGAACGCGAAACCAATGGAAGCCATCCATCCACAATTCTGCTCTCCCGGGATCCCCCAGGTCACCTTCTCCTGCACTCATCGACAACGCTGCTCTCTCGGGAACCCCCAGGTCAACTTCTCCTGCACTCATCGACGATGCTGCTCTCCAGGGAACCCACAGGTAAACTTCTCCTGCACTCATCGATGACGCTGCTCTCCAGGGAACCCCCAGGTCACCTTCTCCTGCACTCATCGATGATGCCGCTCTGCTGCGGGGAACCCCTATCTCATCCGCTCCAACACCCATCCACTCAGATGTCCACAGCACTCCTTGCACAAGATCCAACTTGTTCACCCGCATACTGAATGGGTAAAGTGTCGATATCCCTGAGAACTCTATGGTGGTAAAGATATGTCTTCTTTTAGAGACCATGCTAAATATGGATAGGCGGATGGAGAAGATGGATAAGCGTATGGGGAAGATAGAGACCGACATAGTGGGATACATAGTTTGTTTGGAGTTCCTGCCCCTGTATATCGGACGCTGGAGCAGGAGGGTAACATGGATGTGACCTTCACCCTTCCATCACCAAGCGCACCCCCTCTGTCTGAAGAATATGTGTACATGTATGCCATTGATGAGGATGACATCACAACCCCGTCAAGACCACGCCAGGAGATGACAACACAGATAAGGTGACTAAGACAGGAGGAAAGCATCCTCCCAGACCACCTACCCTCGCTCACTGCCACAAGCACACCCGCTCCCAGAAGCACACCCGCTCCCAGAATCACACCCAAACACGCTTGCATTGAAACAGTGCCCATCAGCTTGCGCAACCTGCCCCAGCAAGTCAGAGAGAAACATAGGGTTGCAAGTGCTGGTATAGCCCAGAGATATGCCATGTACATCTTCAAACACCACGTAAGTTACGAGGTGTCCTGCGGGTGGACCCACACTGTGAATTACGAAGGGAGTCGCGTCAAAAAGGCTCTTCCTGAAAATGTAAGAAGAACTATTATGGAGGAATTGTGGCGCTATTTTACAATTAACAATCATTTAATGAGAATCGTGAGAGACTCCATAAATGGCATTTTGAGGCATACAAAGGCTCGTCCATGGAAGGACAGACTGGTGGGGATCGAATTCGCTGCGTGATTGTTCATATGTTCAAAAGCTATAAATATTTTTTTTTACTTAGTCCAAATAAATTTAAAAAAAATTGATTCTTTTAAATTGTTGGGGGGGGGGCTGCTACTGTCAAAGTGTGTGCAGGAATTAGTTAGTAAACACAAGAATTTTCATAAATGGCTCGGGGGGGAGGTGTAGTGTCTTTTTCACATATACGCATGCGCATAAATGTGATGACAGGCATATGCGTTTCAACAAGGTTCCATGAGACATACTGTGCTGTATACTGCAGGCATGCGCATTAAATCAATACAGTATAAAAACAATACATACATGTATAGAATACACATACTGTATACTGTAGAATAAATACATACTGTATAGCATAAAAGATACTGTAATATTTTTTTCTTTTTGGGGTTTATTATACAGTATGTAAAAAAGTATTGTATACTGTATGAAAACAGCAGCATACTGTTTAAGGTTTTCTATAAAGCTCACAGTTATTCTATCCTAATCAATAAAAATGGCACTGTCACTAAATTGTTGCCTCCAGTACTTGGATTTTTAAATCAGATTTATCAATGCGCAAGCAACGTTATAAAAAGCGATATTATCCATCGAAATCCCTCCATTTGCCGTTCTCCGCTTGATCACAACGTTTCTTTTCTGAGGAAAAATAAAATTATTACTGGTACCGTACTGTATATTATATTTTTACATTATTGCTGCTGATAGATGGTTCTATTGTGTAAAATGTATACCATAATGTTTTAACTCCAAAAAAATTAAACAAAGTTGAATATTTTTTAAACTGTTTCATAGTTTCATTGTGCAACCTTTTATAAAAATAAATAGATACTGTTATTATTTTTATTTATTTAGTTAGAGGGATCCAGGGATATAGTTTAACATTAGTAGATCCATTTTGACCCCTCGGGTGGATCGATTAGCATAGCAAATTTCTACACTTGACTCTGTATTTTGATTAATCACTGTGTGATTATAGATATATATATATATAGCATTATATTAACTGTTTACTTTAGTTATACACAATAATGGACATTCACTTGTATATAGTTGCACTCTGTAATTTTGTAGATAGTTCATTATCATATTCACTGGTCTTTTGAATTCATTAATAATATTGCCATTAATGGGCGTTCTGCTGTCATTTCAGAGCGCATGTAACTTCATGTGTCTCCCACTGTGGATGACAATGGTAGTAATGGTGCTGTTCCATTCTACTGGTCACAATTACATATTTGTTCTCCACTGTATTATCATTGTGGTACATCTAATGTTATTATCATGACTCTATTATGTTTGGGTCATTGGCATTTAATATACAGTACAAGCAGTAGTAGTATTCTGCAGTTGATTTTCTATAGTTCTTACTTCTTTTTTGACCCTTTTGGCTTGCCATACAACATCAGTGGCATTTTGACTATGTTGTTATATCAGCTGGTTGCCCGGGACAATGTGTATCCCACCGCCTAGCATCTGATAAGCTAATTTTCTAGCTCCTCCTTCGCCACTGGGTATATCTTTCCTATGGATAGCTGACATCAGTTACTTCTCCCCCCCCTTGAAGAAGCGTGATTCGTCACGCGAAACGTGCGTCAGTATGTGCTGACATCATGCCAGTAATGTCTGCGAGTGGGGTGGAGTCCGGAACAGTGTAGCATCTGGGAGATCTCTGGATACATGGTTGTATTTATACATTGATATTTTCACTTTGCTGGTGCATTGATATATTACCTTACACGCTATACAACTGTTTATGGGCATTTGACTTACTTTGCATAGTCATACATATACTGGCTACTACAGTAGGTATCTGGACGTTGCTAGCCTACTGGCTATATATCTATCCACATGCTTTCCATCAAGCTACTAGACAACTATTCTACATGTACATACGCTATTTTGCTCATATTTGTCCATCATTCTACTGTATGTCCCCCAGATTCTACACCTGGCTTTTATAGCTAAGAAGTCTATATGTGTAGATATTTGTACCCACTACTACACAATCAGGTTTCTTACATTGTTGATCCTGATATTATTTCTTCTGGAGACTAGACTGTTGCATCCTGCACATGCCAATATGGTTCAAAGTTATAGAAACTAAAATGATATACAATGGTTGCATTCAGAAATACAGTGAATGTAAACCTGTAGTTTTGGTGTGCAAGTTCTATATTCAACTTATCTAGTCTTGTGTGATGGGAATTAATACTTAGAGCTAATTAATCTACTTGAAGACATATTTCCACCCTATGGTCTTTGAGGAAGTACATCCTTAGGTGGGAGACACTTTATTTCAAGGCCAGTCTTTTGCCTCCGGAACAACAACAAAGCTCTCTCCTAATTCAGTGAATATGATTACTCTTTCCCTGCGTGCTTACCACTTCAATCTACCTTATGGTAACCTTAAATATTACAATATATGATGAATGCATGTGGCTGAAAGAGGAGCAACTATGAGAAGTCTTTGTTGGGTTCTGTTTGCCTTTTTTTAACTTAGAGCAAGAACTTTCCATTCAGACCTCAACCACAACAGATGAGAGTTAAAGCAAAAACTATGAAGCAGGACTACATTCTGTCTAAAATATGTACTATGATAAACCCATAATAACGGTAACGCATCTATTAATACTTCTTAAAACATAGAAAGATCTCATATTCTTCATAAATAACAAGATTTATTTACTGCAGCTCACACATCTTTCTTTCTGTTATGCTATTGAATGCATGTTTGACTGCCAGCTCAGATACCTGAAGTGGATTTATGAAAATTACTGCACAAACTAGAAACTATTTCTTTGGTCTTTTAAAGTTAATGATTGAAAGCAGCAGGATGGTTTTTTCTACAGTTTCAGTAAAAAAATCTTAACAGTGACACAAAAGGCATTGAGTCTCTTTGAAATGCTTTTATCAAAGTACAGTACAACACCGGGTAATTCCAATTTTAGGAACATTAGGTATTTTCAAACCTTTTAGAATGCAAACAATCTTCCAAAATTCTATGCTTTTTGACAGGATGGCAAGGGTGATTTCTTAATTGACTTTTAAAGAAAATATGCTTATGAAGAACTTACATAGTTACATAATTACATAGTATATGAGGCAGAAAAAAGACATGTCTATTAAGTTAACTTATGTTAAATTTAGATGACAGACACTTATCCTTTATTTGTATTTACAGTATTTTATTCGGAGGAAGACAACCAAAAAACCCAGTGAAACATTGAACAAGAAACAAGCTGTCTCTTACACATACAAATACTCCATGTTTTTCCATCCCTATACACCAATAGGGACCACATAGTATCTACACACACTTTTAGTTATGCTACAATCTCTCACATTTCCACACCTACCCACACCTTTAATATTAACTCCCGCTCCACACACACCTTTTGTAAAGCACTGTATACACGGTGGGCTCTTCATTCATTTATATTCACACAGATACACGCACACTCTTACATCACTTACTTTCAGGAACCATTTAACACCTTTAGCCATAAATCACATCCACACACGGGGGAGGGACAAGCACGGATAACATTCCAAGAGACACTGTTTTTAAGTATACCCTTTGCTTGCTTCATTCATTATAACATCGCCGGAAGAAGAGATCAGTGTATCTCGAAAGCTCACACAAATAAAAGCATTTAGTTAGCCACAGAACGGTATCGTCTATTTATTTTTTGATTATTGAAGCTTGGCTAACATGGTACTGATAGCTCTACACACATATATATATATATATATATATATATATATATATATATATATATATATATATATATACAGAAAAAAAGACTGCGTCTGATGAGATCTATATAACCCTATAAATATACATATATGAGAAATTTATATAGATGCCTATATTCTATTACATGGCAAAGAGATATCACTAAAAGCATAAAATGATGAACAATTTTGTAATTAAATATTTATATCCTAAACGATAAAAAAATGCCAATATCTATGGTTGAAATAAACAAAAATGGCTGTGGTAAAAAAATGTTGGAAAAAATCAATGTAAATAAAAAACATAAGTGGATGAATGAAAAAATATACTCAAATCCAAAATAGCACTCTTTGCAGGATACTGGCAGCCTTCTACGTGGCCCAACAACCTCCCAGAAGATCTATGAAGACAAAAAAAAAGAAAACGCCCGATCCTAGTGCAATATGTATAATATTGTCATTTACTAATGATGAACAGTTACTATCCATCCCCTGATGAAATCACTTGTGTGAAGAAACGCGTAGGGTAATTGCTAAATGAGAGCAAGCAAACACCATACCTCTGCATTTGGAACTCAAAGACGCTGATACTGACAGCTTACTCCCCACGACTCCTGCTTTGGTTTACCCCGTCTGGCACCCGTTGCATGTGTGGATAGTTTCAGGAGGACACAAAGAGAAGTGACACGGTACATGAGTTCCTGCTGGATGGTGTCTCAGAGGGCTTCTGATCGTGTTCAGATCTTGTGCAGTGGAGAGGCGTGTGAGCAGAGCAGCAGAGTTCCTGTGCTTGGTGCATGAGTATTACTCATAACTCGCTCTTTTATTCATGTTGTTTGTGAGTTTTAAATTGTTGGACTCTTTTTTGTTACATTAAATGACAAAATTATACATATTGCACTAGGATCGAGCGCTTTCTTTTTTTTGTCTTCGTATACACTGGCGACACACTTTATTCGAGCTCGGCTAGTCCCACGAATTCGGGTATACCCGGGTGTATTGAGGTTTGTGACTGTTTTCTGCCCGAGTGCATTGAGGTATTTTCCAAGCAGGGATTGAAGCATTTTATTCCCGCTGGCTGCAATACTGCACAGTATATATATATATATACTGCATTACAATTCATGAATTTATGCCATCTGGTAGACACGCGAAGCATTGCAGCCTATTAAATCCTAATCATTATCATTTAACAGATCAGCCGCCCGTCAGCCAGGCATGAACCCAGGCTGGGAAGGCAAACGCAACGGGGCTTGCCAGAGGTGAGGAGCGGCGCATTCCAGGTATCTGCCAGGTACATACTGGGTATTTGCTCGAATAAAGTGTGTCGGTGCAGTACAGTATATATATGTATATATATATATATATATATATATATATATATACATACACATACACAGTGTGTGTGTGTGTGTGTGTGTGTGTGTGTGTGTGTGTGTGTGTGTGTGTGTGTGTGTGTGTGTGTGTGTGTTTGGGGTGGTAATCAGCCTAGCTACCCACCCAGTTAGCTAGGGCATATACAGTACTATCTAGTTATTCTCCAAAGTGGAGCAGGTTTTTCTTTTATGTTTTGTGTTTACATTGTTAAAGGAACAGGCAATAAAGCCATATATTAATTTCACTCTAAAACGGTCTCCATTTGCATACCACTGCACACATCTCAACAGTGTTATTACTTCTATATTGTTTGATATTACCCAATTCAGTAATGCCTCTCTCCTGGTTCATTCCTCAATTATGTGGATCATATAATTGTCTTTAAGCACCATCAAAAACCTGTTTCCTTTAGTTGTGATGGTAATCTCATTTCCCCAGCCTACGTCTAGATAATTAAAAGACCCATTATGCAAACATGACCTAGTTTTGCTTCCTTCTCCATTTGAAAAAGCATTTTGGCTTCCTCAATCTCACAGATATTTGGTGGTTTATGGCATATCCTTACAAACATTTTCTTTATACTTTTACCTCCACTTCTAATTTCAATCAACTAAATCTCTGCTTTTTCGTCAATCCCTTCATAAACATCTTCCTTTATAATAGGTTTTCGATCCGGTTTAACATATAAAGATACTCCACCACCTCATTTGCTAGATCCCTCCGAAAAATAAAATAACCTTATAAATGAACTGCCCAGTCATGAGTTTCATCCCACCATGTTTCAGTAAGGCCTATTATATCATATTGCTTCCTTCAAGCTATTAATTCAACCTTCCCATTTTATCTGTCAGGCTTCTTGCAATAGCAAGCATGCATTTAAGGTTTAAACCAATCTTTACTATTATTTTATCTCCTCCTTCCTTTCTACTCAAATTGAATTTTGTCTTTAGAAGTTTACTAGTACTGTATTATTTGTAGTTAAGCAAATGTGACACAGCGGTCACACTTCAGTGCTTCATAAAATGTAATTTCTTGTCTTTTATCGATTTAAATCCTCAAAATGTCTATAAAGATAAAGATGATAACTGCAACTGTTAGGTTACACTTTTAGTTTGATGAGAGTATCTAAGCATGTGTTTTTTTTATTATGTGGTAGTGAGTACTACAATGTAATGTCTGTGTTAGAAATTAGTAATTCAACACTTGCTCGAGTTCATATAGATTTCCAAAGTTACCGCCTACAGAGGGTAAGGGAAAAACAACCTCTTGGCTGGCACCGTTTTCTCGACGTCCTAAGGTGTTGGAGAACATACCTTCAGATAATCAGCTTTAGCAATAAACACCTAGCTGTCACAATAAGTCAGTTCTCAATCAGCATAATAATGGTGATGTACTCACAAAGTCGTGTCCACAAGAAGCTTTATAGTTAATAGGCTCCCGGTAATACAGGAACATGGAAAAAGGGAGATGAAATGGTCCACTCCAGAACATTCACAGCCAGACTGTAAGTAGCAATAAGACAATTAATTTATTTGGCCAATGCCATGGGGTAAAAGAAGAACAGAATTCCTCTGACGCGTTTTGCATCAACACCAGCACTTTGTCAAAGAGTAATGGTTATCCAAAATAACAGCTGTTAAGTAGTGTTCTCAACCAGAAGACCTGCCCCGTTCTGACACACAGTTGGAGCTTGTGTATTGAAGCCCAAATATGAGATATATAACCGAAGATACAGACCAAATATATACTTTTACCAAACCTGACAAGTAAATACATCCTGCAAGTGTGCATTTGACAATCTGGTTACTAAAATAAAAACAATGTGAATACGTAAAGTATACAGCAATCGTTCTGAAAAATTTAAAAGCAAAAAGGGACATTAAAATAATGTTAAAAGCTAGATACAAATATAAGTGCACACTGATAGTGTAAATCATATCTATAGTATGTAAATTGATTCCTGCTCTGATCAATTGAATGCTCGTTTCTAATAGCATGCAGATCATATATGCGTCATATTCTCTAGCCTGCTGTACCCATGCTTGGCCACCGGGACTGCTGCCACTCTCAATGTCTTGTTCTAGCCTGCAGTACCTATACTTGTCCACCGGGATTGCTGCTGTTAAACTAAGGAACATTCCAGACTCTGATACCTGACACCTCTGCACCTGTGCTCCCTCTCAGCCTGCATATATAAACCTCCCTTTCCTGTTCCTCCCTTGCCTCTGTTTAAAGTCAGACTCCTATGCACATGCCTCTGATCCTGATCTGTTCCTGTACCTGTATTTGAGTCTGTTCGCAGTAAAGGCCCTTGCTGGTAATCTGGCTTGTTCCTGTTTGTTCCCGTTCTCAGTCCCTGCTCTCAGACCTGTCCCTGCTCCCCTGTCCTGTTCCAGTCTCCTCGTTGCCGACCTCTGCTTGTTGCCCGACTTCGCTATCTGCCACCTGCCTCGGACCCCTGCGTGTTGCCCGCCTTCGCTATCTGCCACCTGCCTCGGACCTCTGATTGTGACCCCTACTACGCTCGTGCTATTCCGGCCACCGAGATCCTACCCGCCACAGGAGTCTCCCGTGACAGAAAACAGAGGCCACTTCTGGACCTCGCTGGAACATATTCTTCTTCTTCTTCTTCTGCCTACACCCTTTCCTGCCTGCTGCAGAGACTAGTGCACCTTTCTTTGAGGTTTTTTCTTTTGTGCAGTGCCTGGGTTAACCCTTGCAGTACCCGTTGCCATCTTTTTAGACTCTGACTTTTCATTCCCTGGACAAGGCTTGTCTCTGCATCCCTGGTTGGACCACTGCTGTTCACAGGATTCCCATTTCAAAAGACAAGAGTGCTTCCATTATTTTGTTACTGCATGCTGTGATTTTTCCTGCAATCTTTAGTTCTTCCTATGATTGGTTCTAAGATTTCAGGTTTACCTGCAAGTTCCCCTAAAGTTTGTTTCTCTGCAACCTGTGATATCCCTACGCCTGATATCAAAAGTTTTAGATTTAACTGCAGGGTTCTCTGTCTGATATCCCTACTCCTGATATCTAAAGTTTCAGATTTAACTGCAGGTTTTCTCTGTCTGGTATTCCTATGTCTGATGTCAAAAGTTTCGGATCTAACTGCAAGTTTTCTCTGTAGTAATTTCCAGCTGTCTATGATATTTCTATGCCTGATTTCTAAAGATTCAGATTTAACTGCAGATTTTTCTCTGTCTATATGATATCCCTACGCCTGATGTGTAAAAGTTTCAGATTTTACTGCAGGGTTCTCTGTCTGATATCCCTACGCCTGATATCTAAATTTCAGATTTAACTGCAGGTTTCTCTGTTTATGTTTTTTCCTTGCATTTATGATATCTTTGTGACTGATGCTGAGGTCTCAAAAGGGTCAGCTCTCCTATCTTGTCTCTCTGTGTCTAATATTTCTGTTGTTCATTCTAATGCTTCTGCTTTAAAGACACATTTCCTCTTTACTGGTTTCTTGGGAAGTGTGGTTTCCCCATGTCTGAAATTATGGCTCCCACTCAAAAAACAGTCTTGAGCAGTAAATGTGAACACAGTACCACTGATTCTTCAGAACTTCTCAAAGCAAGGAAGAAGAAGGAAAATAAAGAAGTATTTACTCAAGGAAAAGATGCCCTAACTCAGACACTTCAATCTGCACGAAAAGAGATTGATTGTCTTCATGGACGTTTAGATAAAGCGCAAGAAGCCAAGGCTGCACTACAGAGCTGTCTCTCCTCAGCAATTGCTAAGTGTGTTCTCCAGGAAAAAGAAAAGCACCAGTTGGAGAGTGACCTGGATGTCATGTCAGGTGAGCTGGAGAGGACATATGCTGATGCTGCTGAGGATCAACGCCTCGCTTCTAAAAGTAACGAATTCCTGGAAATCTCTATGAAGGAAATTGACAGGCTTAATACAGAGCTTAAAGTCTACCAGGAGGAGATTTGCTACTTCAAAAAAGAGATGGAAGTCGTTCGGGAGGAGAGATGCTACTTGAAAACAGAGATACGTTCTATGAGAGACGCCTCTGAAGAGTTAAATAGTAGGTTTGAAACTATAAACCAAATGAGTAAGAACTTCTCTGTCCAAGCCAGTGAAGGAGATAAAAGACTCCATGAATCAGAAGAGGAGAAGAGACTATTGATAGAGGAAAAGTCAAGGATGCAATTAGCGCTGGAAAAAGCAGAGGGTGACTGGGAAAAAGAAAAATATCAGTTGGATAATGACAGAGTGATCTTGTCAAGTAAGCTGGAGAAGGCCTACGCTGATTCTGCCCAGTACCAGACTTTCATGGCTCAAGTTGACGCAGCACTGGAAGCATCTCAGAAAGAGGTTCACAGGCTTACTACAGAGCTGGAAGCCTCTAAGGAGAAGAGTTGCCACTTCAACACAGAACTACTTTCATTGAGAGAAATCTTCGAAGGGTTAAATATCAGTTTTGAAACTGTAACCCAAGAGTGCAAGAATCTCTATGCCCAAGTCAGTGAAGGAGATAAGAAATTCCATGAATTAGGAGAGGAGAAGAAACAGTTGGCCCGGGAAAAAATAGACATGCAGACAGCACTGCAGGATACAAAGAGAGTGCTGCAAGAAGAACATGTCTCCCTGGAGCAGCGCACACAAGCAGAAAATATGCTACAGAGTGAGCTGCAAGAACTGCATATACATCTGCAGGACACAAAAGAGAAATGGGTGAATGCTGAGGAAAAGCAGCGAGTTCTGCAGGAAGAAAGTTTCCAGACTGCCTACAAGGTAAAAATGCTGCAAGAGTATCTGAGTACCCAGTGTGTTCCCAAAGAGCAGCATGAGGAGCTGAAGGCCACACTGAACATAACCATTGCCTCACTTGAGGAGGAGCTTAGAGCCCAGGTAACCCTGTATGAGAGGGAGCACAAGGTGGTCCAGGATCTGAAGCAAGACTTAGAGGAGCAGAAACACTGCTCCATCCCTAACAGCCAGTACACCCAAGAGAAAGAGACCTGGAAAAGACAAGCTGCTGAGACCATAGCAAAGGAATTTGCAGAGCTCCAAGACGTGATGAGGGATACATGGAAGCGAGCTCAACATGATCACAGTGAAGAGATGAAAGCCCTGAGAAGAGAATTGCAGGATGCACTTAACCAGGGATCTCTCACTGAGGAGTGGAAATTGCAACAACACCTACAAATGAAAGAGCTAAAGCTGACAGCTGAACACACATCACAGTATCTCACAGCGCTACAGGCGCAGATCGCTGAGCTCAAGACACAGCTTGCCAAAAAAGAGAGGGAGGAGGTGTCCGTCCGTCAAGTGGCTGGCCTGACACTGCGCTGTGGGGTCAAGATGACTGATGCCTGCAAAGTGTTGAATCACACAGCCCATGAGAAGGCCCGGCTGCAGCTGGACAAAGTCTATGAGGAGTACCGGCAGCTACAGGTCAGAAATAAAGAAAAATAAACACATTTAAGCCTTGTTCTAAGTCAGCTGGGAGATATGGAGTCGCGACTTAATTCCAAAGAAGCTGAACTGACAACTTCTTTGAGTGGGAAAAGAATTGCAGAAGGACAGCTTCAAGAGCTGAAAACTCAAATAGCTGGTCTTTCATTGGGTGATGCCACGAAATGGCACTCGCAAAAGGAGACCATGGAGAGTGAACTCTGTGTCCCCACTGACTCATGTGGAAAGGCTGCAGCCATCCTTGATGCCCACATTCCTGATGTCTCTGCCAATGCTTTTGGGTTGAACGCACTCATTCGGAGGTTCCTTGCAGCACTCAATGTACCTGTGGAGTACCCTCTGCCCGCTGAAAAACCACCAGAGGTGGGTCACCTTGAGTCCACTTTTCATCAAGGCCTCCGGGAAGAGCCTGGAGGATCGTCCGGAGAACGCTCTTGGGAGGGGGGAGTAATGTCATATTCTCTAGCCTGCTGTACCCATGCTTGGCCACCGGGACTGCTGCCACTCTCAATGTCTTGTTCTAGCCTGCAGTACCTATACTTGTCCACCGAGATTGCTGCTGCTAAACTAAGGAACATTCCAGACTCTGATACCTGACACCTCTGCACCTGTGCTCCCTCTCAGCCTGCATATATAAACCTCCCTTTCCTGTTCCTCCCTTGCCTCTGTTTCAAGTCAGATTCCTATGCACATGCCTCTGATCCTGATCTGTTCCTGTAACTGTATTTGAGTCTGTTCGCAGTAAAGGCCCTTGCTGGTAATCTGGCTTGTTCCTGTTTGTTCCCGTTCTCAGTCCCTGCTCTCAGACCTGTCCCTGCTCCCCTGTCCTGTTCCAGTCTCCTCGTTGCCGACCTCTGCTTGTTGCCCAACTTCGCTATCTGCCGCCTGCCTCGGACCCCTGCTTGTTGCCCGACTTCGCTATCTGCCACCTGCCTCGGACCTCTGATTGTGACCCCTACTACGCTCGTGCTGTTCTGGCTACCGAGATCCTACCCGCCACAGGAGTCTCCCATGACAATATGTTGATGCAACTTGAGAATAACCTGCCCAAACATGTGAAGGGTATTGTGTCAAATCCTAAATTCTATACATATCGTCAAGTTAAAATGCATATTGATGCATATCTAAAAAATAAAAATTGAAAAATAAGAAAATATATATAAAGATTAATAAATTGTGGAACTCTGTATAGTATGTCTCCTATACTAATACTAATAATAAAGCCCCTTCCTTGGGTGTTTATCACATCACACAAACCCCAGTAAGCTCTTTTTGGGAACCCCTGAGCCCCCACAAAATACTGTATATATGTATATAAGTGTCAAAAAGGAGAGCTATTTAGCGTGGCATATGTATTCAACAAACGACAGAAAAGCCCAATGCTACATCCAATATGACAAAAATACACCGTAAAATACTTATATATTCTCTTGAAAAAGGGTAATTTAGTTTAACCCTTTAGTCAAAGCATTGTAAGCTTGCGAGCTACGACAAGGCAAACACCTGTTCGCAAGTCCTAACACTACCAGATAAAATACTAATATACCTCGATTAGGATTAAAAGTCTCAATTAACTCTATTAGGAGGGAGAAAGACCATCATTGTATCTGTATCCAGTAGAATGAAAGGACCTACTAACTTGGGAAGTGTGGAGGGGCGGGCATCAAACCTGGGAAGGAGGAGGCACTAACCTCCAACGGCTGAAACAGCTGAAAATAAATTAACAAAACACACAAACACCAGCAAGCTCTTTTTGGGAACTCCTGAGCCCCTACAAAATATATATGTATATAAGAGTCAAAAAGGAGAGCTATTGAGCGTGGATATGTATACAACAAACGACAGAAAAGCCCAATGCTACATCCAATATGACAAAAATACACAGTAAAATACTTATATATTCTCTTGAAAAAGGGTCATTTAGTTTAACCCTTTGGCTAAAGCATTGTAAACTTGTGAGCCACGACAAGGCAGACACCCGTTCGCAAGTCCTAACACTACCAGGTAAAATACTAATATATCTCTATTAGGACTTGCTGTGTATTTTTGTCATATTGGGTGTAGCTTTGGGCTTCTCTGTCGTTTGTTGTGTTTATCACATCCATGTTTTCCTGGAATAAAGCATGGTGCAAGTAAATGTAGTACCCAGCTATGCTGTGTGCGACTGAGAGATTCCACTTATCCACTGATGATTTTTCTTGGTTCTGCTCTTTTCACTGATTTTGAACAAGGAACTTTAGTAAATAGACCCATTTGATGCATAGCTACCATTATCTTTTTGGTTCACTAAAGTCACCAATCAACAGGGCTTAAGTTTGAAAGTCTCCCAGTTCAAATACGTTTGCTGCATTTTTATGCCAAAGTTTTTTACTTGTTTTTTAACTACAGTATGAGAGTGCAATCACTTTAAATGATTTTGCGTGATGTCATGTATTGTGATGGAATATACAGTGATACTTTATGCAGTAATGAGATAACTGCCAGATCCCTATTCTGATGATTTGGGAATCCTTACAATCACTATTACCTTCAATTTCTTAGCATGCAAGACTGAATTATTGTAGTTTGACCCAGAGTCTTCATTTAAAGGTTCATTTTAGCATACTCAGTATTTTACCATATTTGACAAAGACATACTGTATCTGGATTTTGTAATTCCTAGTTTTAATGCATATTAATCACGTCCTACAATAAACAAAGACCTGTCAAGTCTATGAAGTAACACAAATAGTGATGAATTTGTTTTGTTAAAATAAAGTAATTGTTGTATGTTTCCACAATAGCTTTTTTCACAGCTTGCTCCAATCTACAGTACACATCAATCTGTTTTCACTGTCAAGTTATCTGGAAGAGAACATTATTAACATGTTTATGTTTTCAAAGGGCAGAAAGCTTATTTTATAAATGAAAAAGTTGTAAAAAAAATCTTACCAATGTAACTGATGTCGTTAAACTGATATGAATCCCTTGTAAAGTGACACAATGGTTTTTTTTTGTAATATTAAGTTTGACTGTTTTTTTCTCCAGAGACTAATACTTTGTTTTGTTCCTGTGATGGGGACAGGTCCTTTTAATACACACCATTTTCCTTTTACAGACTAAACATGGCAAATTAAAGGAATAGGGAAGGCAATGTGCCTATGTAAAGGGGATGGCTGAACACCCAATGACATGAAACAAAAGATTTAAGGTAACTCTAGATGCAGCGGCCATTATTGAAACACTTCACGCATTGTATACCTCGGAATACCGATGTGATGGCGCGTGATTTCTTCCAACCGTACCGCCTTAAAGCTGCAGTTCAGGCAATATCCTGCATGTGTGGTTTTTTTTAATAAATCAGTTCTGTAGTAAGAAAAAATACTTCTAGCATTTTCTGTTTTAAAATTTATTTTTTTGAAAGACCAATTTTCTTGTATTCTATTTTTAAAAGCATGCTTGTTTCTATAGCAAACATTTACATTCCCCATATTTAAAGATGTCGCCAAACTTTGCCGATCAATACCCGGAGAACGAATTGACCGGCAGCTATGCAGTTCTTTAGGTAAGTAGAGATTGCCCACATGAAACTATTGAAGCCTGAACTGCAGCTTTAAGACGTGAGTGCAGAAAATTGCATTTTAGTGTTCTGGCTTTTAAACACCTGAAATTGACACAGTAGCACAATAGCACAGTACTGTACACATTACAATTCATTCATTGCATTTAATTGCACACAATCCATGAAATTCAAACAAAGCAACCGCGATAAACACATGTGCCTGGGGCGAGTGGCCGCGTTAATGCCGCGTGGAGTACAGCAGCGCACACAAAAACGGCGCTGTGATTTGTTTGAATAACGGTCGCTGCATCTGTATATTTACAAACTAACGCAACACCAATGTAGGATATATCGCTCACTGATAAGTATAAGTAATAAGTATATGAGAGTCTGATTTTGCCTAAAGTATCAAGGTAGATACCGGGTGCTACCTACTGTATGTGCTGGTTTGAAATGTATTTTCAAAATAGAGAGAGGTTTTATGTTGAAAAGCCTTTCTCCAGCAAGAAGCACATTTATGGTGCACACCTAGGCTGTTAAAACTTAACATTTATTCATTCCATGATTAAAATAATGGTACACATACAAAATAAATTTGTCATCAAAAAATAAACTGTGTGTATCATATTTTTTAAAAACTTAGTATTGTAGCGGGGTGCAAGTGGTAGGCTCTGTGCTATGAATACATACCCATCAGGGTTATGTTTGTCATGTGATACTTATGTATAACAATCCCACGACGATGGGTTAATGTATCCTGCTGTAGGCAGATGCTGAAGTTGGGCTGATAAGGGTTAATTCCCAAAGAAATTTGCCATACCACCGGTAAGATGAAGTGGCTATTTATCAAGGGTATAAACCCAACAGACTTTTGAAGAAACAATTAAAAGGAGGCATCTTATTCATTCATTACTGTACTAACATAAAAATATGTTTGCCAAATCGTTAACACCCACAATGAGGGCAGAAATGTAAATGGGGTCAGGTGGGCGATTTTGCCTTCCCCCTAAAGTATTTTGCTGACTGAGATATATCTGACAAATGATACACAGTAAAAAGAAATCTATACAAAAACTGTTATCCTGACTATGCTATTTTATATAAACTACATGTGACTTCTCTCTTTGGAGCTAATATTTAAGTGAAGTTCCTCTTAAACCCTGGTGTCTGAAGTATATACAGTATATCAGCTGTACTTTGTAAGATATTCATAATGCCTTTGAGGCCAAAGAAACCATCAACAAATGAAGTGGCATAATATATATATTTTTAAAGATGACCTCGCAATCACCCTCTCAATGCAAGGCAGCTGAACTCAAAAGGGAACTCTAGAGAAGAAAGATCAATCAACTTTAAGCAACTCGTCACCAAAAAAGATCTGTAAATGCTATAAATAATATCAAACAGTCATTCTACAGTATGAAGAAATGTATAGCGCCCTGACTGCAATAAAAAGGGATGTGGATCAACTGGGAGAACGCAGAAATTAAACTGAGAACAAAATTGATTGTGTTATTAGTTACCAAGAAGGTTTAACTGCTCAAGTTGAAGTTTTGCAAAATCATATTACCCGTCTACGAGACCAACAAGAAGATCAGGAAAATATAGAGAGACTAACAACCTTCCAATTAAAAACACACACAAATCAGTTGACAGTGCAGAGTTAAAAAAGGGGATGCGAGGCGCTTCTATTAAAGGTGCAACAATATAAGTGCAATCAAATGAGTGATATATGTGAATATAATATAATATAATTGAATAAACCGGTAAACTTCGCAGCTTAACCCTGAAGGAGAAGATCCAGTTCCTCCTTATGTTGATTGTAGAAAAAAGGTTTGTGGGAAAATTATAGATGCGCAGCTTCTGTGTCCCCAGAACCGCCTCTGAACCATCTTCGTGATCGATCGCAAACCGGAAGTGATGCGATGGGCCAAACCGGAAGTGACGTGACGCGACCTCGAGAGTGGAGCTGATGGTGACACAGAAGCTGCGCATCTATAATTTTATGTTTCTATGCACATTGTGCCAAATGTGAGTGCAATATTCATTGCTTTATAAATATATTTTATGGTGAACATGCAATGTTGCACTAAGAGTGTCATCTCTTTTCATTGAGGGTCTGTCCTGTTGAAGCCTGGTACTTCTCATCAAGCAAGTCTTCCTCATTACACACATATTGCTGTATTATTTTGAGAAATTGTGAGTCCCCATTTGTGATCCTTTTGGTTGTTTTTTCCTGTTGAACATTTTACACTATATATATATATATATTCTTCACATAGGTGACATCTGCGCTTCCCACAAGCCTTTTTTTGAAAGTGCAGAGTTCTAAGAATACCTTTTGAGACTGTTTGCTCACCTTATTCCAGAAATCACTCATGAAGAAGCATTTCTAAGCTCTGAGCTCTGGGGCCTTGAATGGCTTATAAGGGGACATCTAGGTGTAACACACTGAGATTACACTATCTACAAGAAAGATAATTTTGATAAATGCAAGGTCTCAGAAAGAGATTCAACAACATTAAATAAGCGGGTGGGGCTAAGCTAATGTTTGAACAGTTGCAAACAAATTTAATGTATAAACATTTGCAAATGAATTTCATGTATATACATTCATCTGCAGATTTTATGATATTTGCAGGAAGGGTGGGCAAAGGGAAATGTAGGCAGTTTCAGGAGCATTTGCCCCAATTTTTTACTGTCCAAACTGCCTATAAATTTGCCACCTGCAAATTGAATTTTGATCAAAACACTACAAAGATTTGTCACAATCAAACTGCAAATATGCAAGTTCCCCTGAGAGTGGGAGATGCAATGGAGTTAGCTCCCCCCTCCCACATTTAAATGGTTAAAAGCTCACTCCATTGCATCTCCCACTCTCGGGGGAATTTGCGTGCTTGCAGTTTGATTGTGAAAAATCTATTACAGAGTGCATTTCCTGGTAATGTACAGGTTAATAAAAGCTTCAATCAGACTTAGAACTATGAAACTCATTTTGACAGATTTATTATAAATCATTCTTCCTGGTAATGCACAGGTTATTAAGAATTTATATTAGTGTTAGGTACCCTTGAGATGTGGTCTGCCGTGTAGTGGCTCAAGGGCTTACAACCCTTTGGCCAAAATGTTAAACTAAAAGACCATTTTATTTAATAGATTTCTATACATATATATTTAGGCACTGTACCGTGTATAAGTTTCACTGGATGTGCACTGAGCTCTGTCTGTGTTTCATGTTCTTTTTTTATTACATTTTAGGATTGGTTACAGTTTTATTTCTGGAATTATTTTGTTGCTTAGGTGTTTATTTAATTGGTTTCTAGTATTTTGGTATAACATTATTTTTATTATTTTGCCTTTTTGGTGTTATATTGAATAATTTTATTGATGTGTAGTTGAGGCTTTGTAGTTCTTTAATTCTTGTGCTATTTAGGTGCTTGCTTATTTCTTTAATTGTTGTGTATTGTTGTGCTTGATGATTTTCTTTATAGGTTGGCCATTGACTGCTATAGTGCCCATATTATATGGATATGATGTACCACTGTGCCACTCAATGGGTAGAGGCTGGGGGTACTTGCACCAAGGTGGGTGGTTTGGCCTCCCGGGTGGGTAGCGGGCGAAGGGGGTTAACTCCTTAATTACTATAGTGATTACTAATTGCTAAATTGATTAAGGGGTTGGGTCCATTAGATAGTATTTTTTATTGTACTCTTGCTGCCAGCGGAGGACATGACCTGGAGTATGGTGTGGGTGACTCCCTTCATCAAGCCAGGTTTAAGTGCAAGTTGTATTTAAAACCAGACTGTTTTCGATGTACATCACCTCATTTGAGTGGTTTCTATTATTATTACTGCTACACCAGTATAGTGATTTCTTGACCTGCCTTCTGTGTGCTGTTTAGCATTGATTTCATTGCTGATTCATCCATTGGTTCCATCTGCAGTAAGGAACCCACTCACTTTATCTGCTATATCTGCAGTAGGGAATTTACTAATCTATATATCTCTGTTGTGAAGCTGTTTAGGGTTAACCCTTTCAGACAAGGTTGCACTATTACTGTGTTCTGTTTTACCTATCTCTTCATCGGTGAACTGCGCTCCCTGACTTCTGTACACCATTCCACCCCAAGGATCAACAAGGAGGATCCTGTGAAGGTTGAGCTGCATCCTGTTAACCGTTTGTACTCTTTTTCTGTTCCCCCTGCAACATTCTTTGGTACTTTAGTGTTTATCCCCGACACCTGTGGGAGCGCCTGGTGAATTTCTGTTTTTCACTTCTTTTTTCATGCAGCTGGTTGCGACAGGTTCAATGCCAGGACCAGCCTTCCCCTATTTATAGAGGTAAATAAGGATTTTAATCAGTTAGTGTTTAGGACCTGCGATATTATGGTCATGCCTTGAAAGTGGCTCGCAGGCGTATACGCTTTGGCCAAAGGGTTAACTAAATTACCCTTTTTCAAGAGATACATAGGTATTTCACTGTGTATATTTGTCACATTGGATGTTGCTCTGGACTTCTTTGTTTCTTGTTTTATACAATTAGCCACACCCATTAGCACTCCTTTTTTCACTTATATACATATACAGTATATATTTTGTGGTAATTTGGGGGCGGTTTGTGAGAGCTTGCTGGGTATCTGTGTGTTTGGGTATTTTTGTATGTATGTATGTATGTATGTATGTATGTATGTATGTATGTATGTATGTATGTATGTATGTATGTATGTATGGGAGGGTTATAGGTATTGTTTTTTTATATGTATAGGGTAGGTGGTTTTTGTGTATGCATTGGGGGGTAGGTAAGGATGTATATATTTGGGGGTGGGGATTTTTTTGTATGTATTTGCGGGGTGAAAAGTTTTTTGCATTCGGGTGGGAAGTTTTTTGGAATATATCTTGTGGGGGAAATTGTGTGAGGGAGGAGAGATTGAGTAAGTGTGGGGTAATTGACGGAGGGAGAGGAGACGGGGTGAGTGAGTAAAAGAGGGAGTAAGAGTGAGACGCAGGGGAGAGAAATACATGTGAGGCGGGAGAATGAGAGGGAAGGGAGAGAAATACATGCGAGGCAGGAGAGTGAGAGGGGTTGAGATGGAAGGGAGAGAAATACATGGGAAGAGGAGGGGGGCAAGAGAGGGGGCTCGTGAGATGTGAAATGGGGGCGTGACTCGCAATACCGCTGACACTGGGGGGGGGGGCTGCTTAAAATTTTTGTCCTGGGCCCCACGATTTCTGTTGGCAGCCCTGACTGAAGTACACACAGATCACTGAGACACTGAATCACAAACAGCACAATGACAGACACCGAATCACACACAACACACTAACAGACACTGAGGCATAAATAGCACACTGACAGAGCAAACTGAAACTGACAAATTTACACATAAACACACACACAGCATACTGACACACTGAAGCACACTGACAGACTGAAATACACACAGCAAATTGACACATACACAGCAAATTGACACACATGCACAACAAACTGACACACAAACAAATAACTGACACACAAATGCACAGCAAATTGACACAAATATACACAGCATACCTTCCCACAGCAACACATAGTAACTCCTCTCCATGATGTCATGGAGAGCAGGGACGGGCAGAGCTCTGCAGCTCTCTGCCTCAGTTCCGCCCCCAGCCTCTGCTGCCTGCTCTCTGTAATCCCCCTCCCCGCAGCTCCCAGCTCCCGATCCAGCAAGTTGCTGTTAAGGAGCTCAGAGAAGGAAGGGGACCCTGACTTATGTGGTTGTTGGCTAGACTACTGGGCCAAATATCCTGGGTCTCGAAGACCACGGGCCCCCATATTTTGCCAGGGCTGCCTGGTCTATAGCTAGGCCCCTGCGCTATGGTAAGGGATACTTAGAGAGGCCCCACACTATCCCCGGCAATTATATTCATTGTTGCGGAGAAGAGCGCAGGGCCTCTGTAACTGCCATCAAATCCCCCTTACACTACAGTACACACACACAAACCCCTGAGGAATCTTACCCCTATGGAATGTAACCATGCACCAGAGGCTTTATCCTGCTTGAGATGGATATACTTTAGAGTGTGTGCTTACAATCAAATACACTGGCAGTGAAAATCAGACTGTGAACTTTCTGGCTATATAATGAATCTTTGCTCAGACAAGGACCACATGCAAGTCCAGGACAAAGTAATTGGATGTGTGATTTTGCTTAAGCTTTGCTATATATTATTTTAATTGATACAATGATATTAATACAAAATGTATGTTTAATTGGGGAAAGCAATAGTTTTTTTTCTATTTGTAGCACATGAAATGTGAAATGCAAGCTTCATCTTTCTGGATACTTGTCCTGCGTAAATGCAGGACTCCGGGCGCTCATGCTTGGAGCACTCTCAATGCATGAGCGCGCTAAGCGTCAGCGGGGACTCAGCCCAATACTGTAAAAGTATAGGTAAAAACACTCTGAATTTAAATTCAGCAATATGTTAAATAAGGTAAATAATTAAGAGTTTACAGTCCTTTAATTTGTCAAACGCAGGACAACACCTGTTAATTGTTACATATACAATTTTCAGTGCACTATCATAAGCCATTTGTTTCATGGTACAGGAACATTAGCTTCCTGTGTAGTAACAGTATTTCCTGACACACACTTCCAGTGCTTTTCGGAGGTAGAGAGGACACATTTGGCTACAAGGAGCTATGGTAAATTTGATACAGTATCTTGATTGAGTTTTCTTGTAATATTTATTGTCTGTCTGTGTGGATGCTTGTGTGCTTGAATTTATTACTTTTTCTGTACTTTGAAAGTTGTTTGTCTTTTGTCTATCTTCACATACTTTATATGTATGCATATGTTTAGTACTGTGTATTTTGAGTGTGAAAGATGGAGGAGACTGCAGTTAGTGGAGGGAGTGTGTCAAGTAGAGGGAATGTGTGAAGTGGAGGTGGGCACAGGAGTGAGGAGATTTTAGGCGCTGTTTTAGCTTACAGTACAGTGTCTTGCCTGTGTATATAATGACCATTATAATATGATATAATGTGATATAATTGGCCATTAAATACTTTGGAAAGATAGGGCTAGCACCAGCCCACAACTCCAGCAGGAGTTAATAAAATTGCACTATTTATGGCATTAATCCCATTTCGATAAATATAGAAACTTGATGTATGGCATGATAATATAAAAATATGTGGTATTATGATTATTTTTTACCGGACCCGATATTTTTAACGGATTCGATAAAATGTGCAATATTTTTGGCATTACAAAGTTGACGTATTGCACTCCAAAAATAACGCACTTTTTTTGGTGATAATACCGCATTTTTAGGTTATCGCAGTTTGATGTATCCAACCTATGTTTCAAAGCGAAGTAGTGCAATTCTTGTGCAAAACTGTTTTGTTTTTTAATTTGGTGCGGTTTCTTGTTCTTCAGAATTGCACCAATTTTACCTTGATACTGTACAAATATGAATATTTGTTTATTTTATTTATTTTGTCCCAAGAAGACTTATTCCCCTAATTATTTTACTGGCACGAGAGGAGAGGGCGATTTTAAGTGATATACTGTAGGTACTGTAGTGTCAGCTTCAAATATTTCTACATTTCTATTTCAAAAACAGTATATATATAAATACCTGTGCCAATGGGTCTGTCGTGCGCGTCAGTGTAGTTGACCAGGTCTAGATGCTTCAGACACTGGAGCCACACGAGGGAGTTATGCCAGGCCACAGAAATAACCGGTGCAGGGAGAGGGGTATGATACTTCACCTGCTGTCCTCCGGTTTGGGGCCCACTCTCCTCGTTGGCTCCTGCGTGCCGCCGTCAAGAGGTATCTGGAAACTGGAAGGAAAACGGCGCTACTGCGCATGTCCGGAAAAAAGCTACCAGGGTAATCTTCACACAACTTTATTGAACACACACAGGGCTACACCAGCATCTCCCCCTCTACGCGTTTCACCCTTTCACAGAGGGCTTCACAGAGATGCTGGTGTAGCCCTGTGTGTGTTCAATAAAGTTGTGTGAAGATTACCCTGGGAGCTTTTTTCCGGACATGCGCAGTAGCGCCGTTTTCCTTCCAGTTTCTATATATAAATACCTGCCTGGATATTTGAGAAACTTGGGTTAAAATGAACTCATATAATTGTGAATGGTCAAAGCCAGCATTTACAGGTAGATTGTCTTAAATAAAAAGTCAAGGAGCTGTGCGGGTTTAGCAAGATCACATTGGTATGTTGCTGTTTTCATAATAGGATTGGTTAGTGCCATATTTTTTGCATCCAAACAGGGGGTTATAGTACTAATTTTGTATAAATTTAGTATTCCTTTCTATTGTTGACAGTGTTGCATTTTATATACAGGAATTAAAGAAATTAAACAGATACATTTTCTCCCTACTTCAACATTACTTGAATTAGAGCAAGAAGTGATATGGCATCATATATACTGTATCCTGTAACATTTCAACCAAGCATACAAATGTGTGCCTTGTGGCATGTTAACATACAGTCTGGTGTGTATCACACATTTGTGCTGAAATGTTATTTCTATTTATAAATCAAAAGTAGTTTACACATTTTTGCCTAAGGGTGCTAATCACCACAATAAATATTCAACTTTTTATGTTCTGTGGTTTCTCAAAGCAGAAAAAACAACAACATATAAGGTCTTTTTAATATTACTCATCAGCAATAGGTAAAAACTATGTATCTGTATTTTAAGCTTCATAAATAAACTTTTTTTATTCTAAAGGTTTCATTAAATACACAGAGTGTTGTATTTACAAAGTGACACTAAGGGGCCAATTCAAGTAGCTTCGTTAATTGATGTAACAACAGTTTTGAGCACTTTCCGAGTAAGTTTGCATGTGTAGCTATTCAGTGAGCTCCGATAACATGCCAAACTCGCTCAAAAACGATTTCTTCCTGATCAGTAGCACTTCTGCTCAGAGAAACCTGGTGGGAGCTAAAAAAAAATACTCAACTGGCAATTTTTGACAATCGAGGCTGTTGAGGTAGCTCTAAGATGCACATCGTGGCTGTGACACTTATATGCTTATATATATGTTGTGGTTATTTTGTGGTTCAATATGAGCTTGTAGGTGTCCTGTATGTTCACTCAATAGCATCTCCCACTCTCAGGGGAACTTGCTTGCTTGCCGTATGATTGTGACAAATCTATTACAGAGTGCTTTTCCTGGTAATGTACAGGTTAATAAAAGCTTCAATCAGACTTAGAACTATGCAACTCATTTTGACAGATTTATTATAAATCATTATTCCTGGTAATGCATAGGTTATAAAGAATTTATATTAGTGTTAGGGACCCTTGAGATGTGGTCTGCCGTGCAGTGGCTCAGGGGCTTACAACCCTTTGGCCAAAATGTTAAACTAAAAGACCATTTTATTTAATAGATATCTATACATATATATTTAGCCACTGTACCGTGTATAGGTTTTACTGGATGTGCACTGAGCTCTGTCTGTGTTTCATGTTCTGTCTCTGGTTTTAAGCTCCGATAACATGCCAAACTCGCTCAAAAACGATTTCTTCCTGATCAGTAGCACTTCTGCTCAGAGAAACCTGGTGGGAGCTAAAAAAAATGCTCAACTGGCATTTTTTGACAAATCGAGGCTGTTGAGGTAGCTCTAAGATGGCGAGATGGGATTCACGATGTGTATATGAAGCAGTAATCTTTTGTTACAGCATCCGATTGAAGCTAAGAGTCTCTAGAGCTGACTCACATTAATATCAGCTCCAGGGAACCCCTACTTCAATCTTATGTATTAAAAAACATTTACAGCCAGCTTCATTACCTTAGTTGCTAACCACTAAGGCAATGAAGGGGTTACATATCAGTGTGTGATTGTTGGTGGTAGAGGTTGGGTGAAGCTTGTAGTTGCCCCAGGGGGGTGGTTAGGCCTATCGGGAGGGTTGTGGGAGGAGTTAACCCCTACAATATGGTAATGAAGCTCATTTTTTATTTAAATGTTATTAACATAGGATTAAAGCAGGGGATCCCTGGACCTGAACCCCTTCATTTCAGGTCTTGGGACCCTTGCTTCCCGAGGTACAGGCCCCATCATTTGGTGCCGGTATTTCCTGCAAGTCTAGTTCTCCCCTGTCATGATGTAGAACATGTAAACTTGCAGGAGATATGGGCAGGTTCCGATCCAGAGACCCCTTGCTTCAATCCTATGTTATTAAGACTGTAGGCAGACCTAAGAGGAAAGATGGGGGGTGGAATGGGAAAGGTAGGACCACTGCTCAGCAAAATATAGTACATAGTTGTTGGGTATGGTGCTATATACCAGGATATGAATAATAGAAGGACCAAAGAAATGAAAAAAAAGTTGTCCAAAGCACTCAAATACGATATGTGTAAAGTTGATACCTTAAAATAATTGTATTGATATTATTATTAAAGTCAAAGGGTTTAAACAAAACCGCGAAGAATGCAAAGGTGCAAATCCAACGTCATTGACACTTCTAAATAATTAGTACTGAGTAGTATAGAACTATTGATTATCTCCTAAGAGACTGTTATAGTCTCATATATGTGTATATAGATATTGGCTTCCAGTGACTAAGCTTGTTTGCTTAGGAAGCCTGTAGATATAAATTGCACCACTGGATGTCCAGATAGTATATATTGTGGTGCTTTCAATAAGGATTCACAACCCTCCACAATGGGTAGTTAAAGGAAAATAAGAAGCCACAAAGACCCAGCCGTAGGGGGTATTATATAATTGGACAAAATAAGAATAAGTAAAATAACAAACTCAGGAACTTGACCAATATAACAGCTCTGCAAACAACACCAGGTAGACCTAATCTGATGAAGACACATCAGCCACTCGATACATACCATGGGGCACATGCATCAAATGCCGGTAAGGGTTATTTCACCCCTTCCGGTGTTAATTTCCATTGACTTGAATGGGTGTTAATTCTGGAATGGCTGCACTGGATGCATGTGGCCACATGACCCTTCCCTGGATGACATACCTTCCTTTCTCTGCCTCTCCTTTCTCATTCTTTCTTTATGTGCATTTCCAGCATACTTAACTCAGTTAGAAATACAAAGGGGCAAGAAGTCTCACTGTAACAAGGCCTTTACCTTTTCTAAAAGGCTTCCCAAATAAAGCCTGTCTTAAACTGATGAGTCCAGCAGGGAGCGGATTAATTTGAGCAGGAGTTAATTGAGCAGTCTCCACCTGACTCTTCAAGCAGGATTAAAAGCTACATGGGGTCTCTAGCACATAGAGAGTCTGTGCTGCCAGAGAGATCCCAGGGGAAGAGAGACTCTCTAATTCAGGCAACAATGGTCCCTGGAATCTGCCAGAGGGAGCCCTCACAGACCCTGGACTGATATGGAGAGCATCCTACCTACAGGTACCTCTCTTTGGACTGTGTCAAAGATTCCTAAGAGGCATAGACTTCCAGCCTTCAGATAGGGACTGCTGAATGTTAGTCAGTTCCCTACATGGGATTAGCCCTGATTGTTGTTTTCTGCTCTCATTTTGTTTTGCTGATATGAAGCTTGTTTCTGTTTGTTTAAAGCTGCTGGCTAATAAAGCCTATGTTTATTTCTCCTAAAACAACTCTGCTGTTCTTTCCTCTTCACATATCTCCTACACTCACAAATTCAGGACATTTTGCTCTCCAATCAAACTTGAAGGGCAGATGTAGCCACACTTACTGATACTTACTGTTTTCGATACCATACAAAACCAAGTGTAAATCCCTGCCATTTATTTGCATGTTGTGGCCCTGAGACTGCGCTGCTTTAAACTTAAATTTTGCTGCTGCCATAGTGCTCTGCAGAAATTATAGGTATGTCTAGTGTGGTAGTGCATCTTTAATCTAAATGTAATTTTAACCCACTCCTTATTCCCATACACTTTCAATGCAAAAAGAACTTCAGATAACTTTAAGTATTTTTAAAGTTTAAACTTTTTATAAGAGTAAATTTGAGTTTAGACAAATTAAGGCTTTTGGGAAAAAATATAATCTTCTTCGGGATGTCTCTTTGTACAGTTTTCCCTGTAAAATAATCGAGATAAAATAAATGCATTAATTACACTGCAGGAACAGATAATCAGAAACACAGCCGCTCCCTAAAGATGCAGAACTCACCAGCAATAAAGTAAGGTAAAAAACCTTTATTGGGCTACATAAAAAAGATACAAAAATCCACAGACAAAATTGATCCTCCTGCCACGTGTTTCACGCCCTCTCTGGCGCTTTCTACAGGAGGGTGGTGAAGGAAGAGAGAAGGTACTATTTAAGCATCTCCCCTCTAATTATAATTAGAGAAAAAGACATCTGATAACACTTAAAAAGTGAAACTAATACTTAGTGGTGCTTGTTGAAATCTGTAGAACAGGTGAGACAAATAATCATGCATCTAGAAATAGATTGAATCTTAATATAATATTTAATATAAGGAATTATTGAATTATCAAATCCACAAAATAGTAGGTGGTCTTTAAATCACAGGATAAGAGACTATTCTTAATATATGGTTTTAGTCACTCCCAGATCAATATAGATGTACTGAGATGTTCACATGTGTATTATGTAAAAAGTATTAATGTTCAATTCCCACATGGTTTTAGGTGTGTGTACTGTATATGTCCGTTAGCAATAAAGCATTGAATTGAATGTTTAAAAAATGTGTGTTGTGTCATGTGACCCTCCTCTGTGACGCCGCGCACGAGAGCTGACAGCTGCAGTGAGGAGAGCACGTGGACACAGCCCTATGAAGTGAGGAGAGAGCTGACAACAAAGAGAAGAGAGATCTAGATGCCGGTAAGTCCTCGCGCGGCAAAATGGAGGTTTTCAAATATCGGGAGCCACGCTCAGACCGCATTATAAACAGATTCGCGTTGTAGCGGATTGCACTATAACGGGGTTGAGATGTATGTCCTGGGCATAGAGTTAAGATGACAAATAATACATGGTTACAAATAGTTACATAAGTGAACAGGGTATACATTATATACAAGACATTGCGTGCACAGTTAAAGATAATATATATTATAGGCTTATGTAACAGTTACAGACCAGATTAAAATGTGATACACCCTTAGTTTTGAGAGAACTTAAACTGGTGGTGGATGTGAGAGTCTCTGGGAGATTGTTCCAGTTTTGGGGTGCACGTAAGAGAAGGAGGAGTGATTGGATAATTGAATTGTAGAGGGTGTCAAGTTTGCTAAGGTGGGTTTGGGGTGCCAAGCCATATAGTATGTCTCCATAGTCGATAATATGGCTGTGTGTGTGGTGATGGAGGAAGAGGGGGTACGTGATGGGGGTAGTTGCCATGGGGAGGGTGGTTAGGCATCCAGGGTGATGTGGTGGTGGGGGTTAACCCTTAAATACCATAGCAGTTACTACCCTCTAAGGTAATTAAGGGGTTACTGGCCAGTAGCTAGTGTTTTAAATGTTGGTGCCACTGAAGATGAGGATGGCCATAATACTAGCAGGGGTAAGGACTACTTTTATTTACTTTAGGGTGGCTGACTATTGATTGTTTTTCAGTGGACAAAAGCGCTATTAGCCAGATCTGGCTAATAGTGCTTTTGCCCATTTGTGTGTGGTGGTGGTGGGGTTTGGAGGTAGAGGGAGTGGGTAGTAGGGTGCATTTTGATTTTCAATGTGGCTATCTGTTCCCTTGTTGAGATCATAGATAACCACAGAGACAATCAATGGATTAAATGGCCAAAGTACATGGAGAGCAGCGTCATCAAATTCCAATGCCAGGGTCAGTGCAGGAGAGAGTAGAGTAGTCGTATCCAATGCCAAAGGTCAGCGCAGGAGAGTATCACAAGGTCGGTTCCAGGCAGGGACAGGCAGAAAGATATAAGCAGACAGGCACAGAGTAGTGAGTAACAGCGTCACACAAACTGGAGTTATGCTCGGCAATGACTGAGAGTTCTGAGAGGATATTTAAAGGACCTCCCAGCAATGGGAGGAAACTAGGAAGTGGGGCTGTGGTTCCGGATAGGCTGCTGGCTCATGCAGTTGCATCCTATTGCACAGACAAATGCGACCAAATTAGAATGTGAGCGCGCACCGTGCGCAACCCGCACAACAAATAGGCGACCCGGTTGAGCACCGTCATTGCGCACCATGACACCCATGCCAGTATGGGGGCAGAGACCAGAGGCGAGTCCCAAGGGAACAGAGGCGGAACGAGGAGTACAACCGAGCCGCGTAGTCCTGACGTCAGGATGGGGGCGGGGCAGAGACCGCAGACCGATGGGGCAACCAGGCACCGCGCACACACCGCGCATCAGGGCCAGAGGAACGGGAATGCGCTTTGCGCCCAGAGACAGAAGAGGCAGACGGGGTACGCGCAGTACCCGTGCGACACGCATAAGTACCACCACTAGGTTGCCACTCTTAAGTGCCATGGGGATAAGGTGGGCGAGTAAGGATTAAAGGGGCAGAAGCACCAGAACGGCGAATCCTCACATCCTTATAGTTATATCTTGACTGTAAGGATGTACCTAAATCCAAAATCGATATGGAAGTATTTGTTACGATTGTGCTCGCCACAAACCGAGGCCGGACCGCGGGGCTGAGGTGGGGTTATGAAATCACTGACCTTAGACCGCGCAGACTTGTCCGGAGTGTGAAGTTCGTAGTCGTACAAAGCAGGGTCAGGATTGGAGAAGGCAGCATCGTCATTATTCAAGCAAGAGTTTGGCAACAGGTAGACTGAAGTACCCCGCTTCAGCTTAAGAGCATGAGCGCGGTAGTGGCCTCTGCGCGAGGAGCGGCCTCGGCCCATGACGCCGTCTCAGCAGGGGGAGACAGCAGGCTTGCTGAAATACACCGCTGGGCAGCATCGGGGAAAACCCAACGCTTCAGCACAGACGAGCAAAGCAGGCCTCTGTGTGGAGAATAGCAGCAGGCCTCAGGGACACAGGAAATCAGGCCTCTGCGTAGAAGCGTAGCAGCAGGCCTCAGGATACTCAAGAACACAGGCCTCTTCGGGAAGCGTAGCAGCAGGCCTCAGGATACTCAGGAACACAGGCTTCTGCAGGAAGCGTAGCAGCAGGCCTCAGGATACTCAGGAACACAGGCCACTGCATAAAGCATAGCAGCAGGCCTCAGGATACTCAGGAACACAGGCCTCTGCGGGAAGCGTAGCAGCAGGCCTCAGGATACCCAGAAACTACTAACAAAAACTAGAGAGGTTAAAACACAAGGAGACAAGTCAAGAGGCTTGTGGCAGAACACGTAACGTCCAGAGAAGGAATTATGCTCTGATCCAGTGTCAAAGCCCAGCATATAAAGGGCGGAGATCCAATCACAGGGGGAGGGTGTGTGAGCATTCCTCCAATGATGGACCACAGGGCAGAAGCTGCAATGAGAGGCAGCACATGTGCCATTGATTGCCAGAGGAAGCCTTTGTAACTGCAGAGGTCTGCAAGGCTATAATCAAAGCCAGGAGCGGATTCCTTACAGTATTATCCATAGAGGTAGTATTTATCTGGATATTTGGATTTGTTGTACAAAAACTTATTATGTATGAGCTTGCATATAAATTTGTGGAGATCCACTTCAATAGAAAATAGATTACATTTATGATCTGGAGCAAAGGAAAGTCCCAGATGAAGTACGGATATCTCAGTATATGTAAAGGAATGTTTGGACAGATTAATGACATCCGATTCATCAATAGTTAATGTCTCAGTTGTTTGGCTGGCATGCCTCCTTTCTGTCTTTCTCTGCCCGTCATGTACTGCGTCGTTTTTTTACTGATGTCCTCTTTCAGGATTACCACGAGAGGATTTGGAGTGTCTAGACTGTCAGTTCTCATTGTCAGAGGACAGATTGGATTTGTTCTCAGATAAAGAGGCATTATGGTAGAGAAATCGTGGTCAGAAACCACTTGGCCAGATTTATCTTTATGTTGAGGAGTTTTCAAAATATATTTGGTTGTTGGCTGTGTACTGTAGTTTGTTTTTTTAAACGATTTGATATTTTCTTATTGTATGTTGGTTTTTGCCATAAATAAACTTGTTAATGTTCATAATCTCATGTAAAAGATTAATCAGACTGCTCTCCTTTGAAAATAGGTCCTAAGAATTTATACACGCAGGTGCATGGAGGTGAACAATATGGCACACAGAAAAGACCCAGAAGAATGGTTAGAAGAACCCCACTAATATGCACTCTTTGCAAATATTCTCAAATTTCTGGCAAAAATAGCCCATTGATGAAAACCTCCTAAAGGTCAATAATATAGTCTCTTGTGTCCTTTCTGTTCTGAATACCACTTATCTATGTTCTAATAAAGCCTCTTACTAGTTTTTCACTACCTGAGTTCCCTGTTTTTTCCTTTGTGGATTTTTTGGTTATCTCGCGAGTGCCCTGGAACACTGTTGTGTGCACTTGTTTTATTCTTGGCAATAACCTTATGATATATGTCTCTATAGTTGTAGTTCCCCCAATTTAAACTCCATAGAATTGGTATGGCATGGGCTGAAACATCATCTGAGAAATTATTTGAATTATGTGAACAAAGACGAGCTAAATAAGGGGATCAAGAAGTACTGGAAGGAGTGTCTAACTGTGGAAACATGCAATAATTAGATAAATCCTAAAAATAATGTGTCACCAGTGGTTATTGAAAGAAATGGGATTGCAGCAGGGATGTAGTTGAAATAAATGATTGGATGGATAATTAGTGTACCAAAAGTGCTAGTATCTACTAATAGTGAAATACAATGTGAATTTCAATATTAATGGTGAAACATAGAATTATAAACATAATAAACACCAATGTGATTCATACAAAGAACCTGTGAGCTTGTCCAAGAGCAGCCAAAAAATCTTCTGGGTGTCTAATGTCCAGTATTAGATTATGAACAGAAACAGACCTCTCTGGTGCTGGGGCTTAAAAAACAATGGATCTGGATTGGATTAATTTTGGATCTTGTACCTCAAGAAAAGGAGACAAAAAATACATTCACACTACCATAGTACATTATCCGGAGAAAAAGATTGATACCTAGGTATATCAGGCAAAGGGTAACAATTTAATAAAATTGAATAATAAAATACATTTGTATGCCCAAATGCTGTGCTCACAATAAAATGGTGATGACCTTGGTCACTACTGTGAAGGGACCCTCCGCTGTGGGTAAAAATTGGAAACCTACTCACAACAAGTGGCTTGGTCTCAAGCCTTAATGTAGAAATAATCACAAGCTGTGGATCTTCTCCCGTCTGTGGGTAGTGTCCCCCGTCAGCACATAGCCTCGAGGCTCCAACTCCTCAGAATCGGCTGCCCTTCCGCTGCTCCGGAGACGCCACTCACTCTGCGCCCACTACAGTGTCCTACCTGTGCCACAATCCAACGCGTTTCTAGGCTTGTGGTAACTGGTCTCTTCGTCTTCCTCTATGCTTGATGCTGGGGAGGGTAATTGTTAAAACAAGGCTCACTAAAACAGTCCCATGTTTCCTTCACAAACAGATCATTGAGTGGTTTCCAAACATATCATAGCGGCAAAAAAATTGTATTTCAACTTTATCACAACATACATGTTACAGTAGGTCAGTATTGTTTGCAATCTCGGTTGTTGAATTTTAGCCAGAACTAATGTACTGTAGAAATTCAGGCTAGATACAGGAGTTTTTCATGCTAGATACACACACCCAAAACAACACACTCTGACATTACTGTACATGCATTGTATATCAAAAAAAGTCTGATGTTGGTACAGTATTGTGTTATCCTAACTCAGGTCAGTCTTTTGTTTGCTTAATATTGTACTACTGTATAGAAATCCCAGGTTTTCCTTTGCCCACTGCCCTAACGGCATGTGTCTTTGTTTGCATAAAGCTGCATCCATGTCTTGGTGCTGGGGGAAGGGCAATTGTTAAGAGAAGGCCAACAAAATCAGTTCAACCTTTTCCCCCGCCAGCAGAAATAGTTATGTTTGCCAATATGTGCAAACACTTTTTTCCATTATAATCCCTCCCATCGCCTCGGTTTTGCTGATCTTATTTTTTCATTTCTGCCAGCAATAATGTTGAAATCACAGATAAATTTCATTAATTACTGCAGGAGAACCATCCACTCCCAAAGCGGGAAAACCAGAACCTTAGGTCAGTATGATGTGCAAATGTATTGATTGCAAATTATGGGCAATTCAAATATCAATGCATCTACCGCAGTGTTTAAATGCCCGACATAATATTTGCAAATACAATTTTTTGCCATTTTTGCAACCAATGGTGTAGAAATCACAGGTTTTCCTTTGTCCATTGACCTAACCGCATGTGTCTTTGTTTGCATAAAGCTACAGCAGCATCTTGGCACTAGAGGGGTGGGGCATAATGTCGCTTACGGTCATTTAAATACTAATCTTATTCTTAGCTTAATGCTGCACAGCTCAAGGGCTGGTGTCAGAAGCACGATAGGTGAGGGATGGGTGGGTTGATCTGTTGCTCACCAACGTTCCCTGTTACTGCCCAGGTTTGACTTTGCCTAATACCTCTTTTCTTTCAGGCTTGGTACACCACGAACAAACCCAAATAGCAACCAACAAATGATGAAGAAAATCTCACTACAGTACTGCACATACAATGTAGATTAGAAAAAGTCTGGTGGATACAGTAATGTCCACTGGGGTCTGGGGGCCCTCGGGTGGTCCCTACAGGTCCGCGGGGCCCCCACAGATGTAGGGCTCCCGGTTCTTCCCCGCAGGTGTCCCCCGTGAGTCCGCAGCCTTGTACCTGTGGGCGTCTGAGGAGGTCTCCAGAGGTCCCCGCACACCTAGGGAACCAACCCTGTATGTAAATAAAATAAACCTATCCTCTACATTTTAATAAATAAATACCCCCCAAACACATACAGTACAGTAATGTGCAAAATAACTATTATCCAGATATGGATAATACTGTAGATTATTTGCCCATTAATAAACACATAAAACAGCATCAATTAAGTAAATAAATAGAGTTCTACTTACCCCCTGGCAATGAGATGCAGTCCGGTCATCAAACGGGCTCCGTTGGCAGAATAATACATTGAAAATACTTTCAAATGCCAGTTAACCCCTTAATCACCTTACCGGATAATCTATTATCTGGATAATAGTTATTTTGCACATTACTGTACTGTATGTGTTTGGGGGGTGGGGGGGGGGGTATTTATTTATTAAAATGCATAGTATAGGTTTATTTTTTTTACATACAGGGTTGGTTCCTTAGGTCTGCGGGGACCTCTGGAGACCACCTGAGATCTCCTCGGACGCCCACGGGAACAAGGCTACAGACTCACGCGAGACACCTGCGGGGAAGAACCAGGGGCCCACATCTGTGGGGGTCCGTTGACCCACAGGGACCACCCAAGGGCCCCAGACACCCATGGGAACCACACGAGGACACCTGTGGGGCTGACTCGGGGCCCCGCAGACACCTATGGACCTACCCGTGGAGACCCCATTTGGGGCCCATGGTGACCCGTGGAGACATCCTGGTGGATGACGGCGCCTGGCGGGGACCACCCGTAGGCCTCCAGACCCTGTGTGCACCCCTTTGCTGGGACACTGTTGGGCCTGCAGACACCCGTCAGGACCACCGGGGACTCTGTATGTAAAAGAATAAACCATGTATTTATGAGGGGGAACAGGGGGGGGTTATGTATAGTTTATTAAATATAGTCCTGTTTATTGTGGGTAGCGGGGGTGGGGGAAGGGGGTATTGTCCCCAAGCCAGCGTGGGTAGGCCTCCTAGTTTGTAGTGGGTGAGGGCTGTTAGGCCTCATGGTGTGGGTAGTGGGTAGTGGGGGGAGGGTGTTTAGGCCTCACGAGTGGTGGGTGAGGGTGGGTTAACCCCTTAATGACTATAGTGGTTAATGACCGCTAAGGTTATTAAGGAGTTAGGGGACATTACATTGGCTTTTTTTATTCATGTGTATGTTTTGTAGCACCAGAGGGGGACATGGGCAGGATGAGGATGAAGACGGCCTTCATCGTGGGTGCACAGAAAAAGTAAGTGCAATATGTATTTACTGTATTTATTGTGATTCATGTCTTGTATATGGGCAAATGCATTATCATCCATAAGTGGATAATAGTAATTTTGCTCATTACTGTATTGTATGTGTTAGGGGGCGGGGGGGGGATGTGTGTTGTATATTGCAATGTTTATTGGGGGCAATTGTTTCCAATAAACATGCTATTATGCCTTAACACCTTCATTGCCTTAGCGGATAGCCGCTAAGGTAATGAAGCTGCATTAATGTAAATTTTAATAGTAGTGTGCGGTATGGGGCATCGAATGCCAGTGTCGCCGCAATCTTTATAGCGTCCACGTCACGTCTTGGATGCTATAAAGATGGCGGCGACACGGGCATCCGATGCCCCATACCGAGGCCTGTAACTCAGGAAGCAGGGGGTCTCTTAGCCAGAAATCAATGCGGTTCAGCTCTGGTGACCCCCTGCTCCCGCACACTATTATTAAAATACAGGCCTCGGTATGGGGCATCGGATGCCCGTGTCGCCGCCATCTTTATAGCATCCAAGACGTGACGTGGATGCTATAAAGATTGCGGCGACACTGGCATTCGATGCCCCATACCGCACACTACTATTAAAATTTACATTAATGCAGCTTCATTACCTTAGCGGCTATCCGCTACGGTAATGAATTATTGTTTATTGTTGTGTGTGTTTTGACAGTAGTGTAGATGAACAGGGGGTCTCCAGAGCTGAACCGCAATGGTTTCAGCCTCCAGGACCCCCTACTTCAGGAGATACAGGCCCCGTTATGGGGTGCCGGTATCCCCTGCAGAATTTAAATGTCCCGGTCACGTGACGCGGAAGCTTTAAAGTGCAGGGGATACCGGCACCCCATAATGGGAACTGTATCTCCTGAAGTAGGGGGTCCCCGGACCTGAAACCAATGCGGTTCAGCTCCGGAGACCCCCTGCTCATGTACACTATTATTAAAATGTATATTGTTAATGCACGATTGCCTGTAACAGCCATGCATGGAGATGCAGAATCTCTATGCAAATGTTACAGGCGGCTTTTTTTTCCTATCAGCTATTGTACGTTAACTTTAAGCACGATAGCAGGAGAGAAAAAACAACACGCACGATATGGCAAATTTGAGCACGTACAGTACGATACAAAATGGGCTGATCTCCTTAGTGAATCGCGTCTCCGGCTTCACTTTTTAGCGGACGTGTTATTTTTTTTCAGGCCAGCGCAATAGCTCGGAGCTTAGTGCATAGCCCCCGTAGTGCGTGTAAAGTCCTGTGGGTGCACGTACTGTGAGAGCTGTTGGTGCATTTACTGCAAGAGTTGGAAGCCCTACCTGTGCAGTGGGTAATGATGTGGTGCTATGCAGTTTGCAAGATCCGCACGTAATGTGTTGTCTGTAGGATCGGTAGGTACTGTGGCGTCTGCTTGAGGTATAAGTAATGTGGGTACAGCAGGGTCGGCGGGATTGGCAGATACCAAGGTGTCTGCTGGGGATACAGGAACTGTGGATACAGGAAATGTGGATACTGCAGGGTCTGCAGGTGTGCTGCTACATATACAGTGGGTATGCCAGACATTTTTCTGATCTCTCCCATGGTGCCTGTGTTGTGTGACATTCATGATTTCCAGATAGTTCTAGACATTCCATGTGACTTTGTTACATTTTATACTGTATAGAAACATGTGTTAAGTGTTTCTGCCATTAAATACAGGCAAGGACAAAGATATTAAGTGCGCCATCTGCCCGACATATGTACTTATTACATAAATAAACCCCACAAATAATTTTGCAGGTCGGCCCACGGGAGAACCGCAGTGAACAAATTGTTCCTGCAGGTGTAGTCTCGTGCCGTGTTACAGTATGGTCCCTAAAACAGTAAGTCTGCCTAGTTCTGTAGTTCATTCCGTATAAATTTGTAACAGTCCCTCCAAATGTGAAAACGCTGGCTGTATAATGGATCCAGTGTTGAAGTTTATCTCTGCTTTTTAGCTGGAGATAAATGTAGTCTAAAAACAATAAATTCCCTGTTGCATGGTTATTATATAAAATATATCCGTTTTGTCATCTGCACACAATATTAAAGTTTCTAATGCAGAGGGACATAGACCACATTTAATGTAAAAATACATGTAAATCTTAGTAAATATTGCACAACAATCAAGTTTCTAACTTTTTCAGAAGTTGCAACATGTTTAACAATCTCCCTTAGTGTTTAATTGTAAGATTTACGGTATGTGTGGCAGATAGTTGAGTTAGAAATATGGGTATATGTTGAATAATTAGCCATGAGCAAGTTTTTGAACCAACATTGATTGGCACAGAGTAAGGACTTATAAAGATCCATTTCATATTGTACTGTAACTCTGGCAGTACTGTTGGAGAGGTAGTGTAGGGAATAAAGACTCCTTAGGAGTTGAATGTCTGTTTTGTGCAATTTAGAGGGTTTGTTTGTGCTTGTTGAAGAGAAACAACAACAAGCCCCTGTGGAGGCACAGACACAGTCGTTACCTCAACAAATATCAATAGCTATACAGTATGTTCTCAAGAAAGGGAGAGGAAGGGAAATAGTACAGTACATTGTTTGAGAAGGAGAATTAGCTACTCGTAAAACAATTAATAAATAGCTTTGATAAAATAAAATAAAAGTGACCGCTGAAGCCTCTACTGCAGATAACAGCAGATTAGATAGATATATATAGTAGCTCATGCTGTGAACAGCATTGCAGTGTTGCTGTCTAGATAGTGCCATATTTTGGTATGTAGACATCAAGAGAGAAATTACATTTTCAGGCCACAATTGCCCCCCACTATTCCATCTACCTCCCAAGGAGATGTGTGAACCTGCCGAGATTCACTTTGCCGTAGTTTTCATCAAGTTCATTGAACCCATTCATTTTTTTTCCTGTCTCCAGGTAATACCTGTTTTCTAAAGCTTTTCAATTATCTTCACTTACTGTAGGCCTCCCCATCCATACATAAGCACAGGCAGAATACGCTGGTCGAAAACTTATCTCTTGAGGCTCAGTGGAACTTTCCCATAAAAGAATGTCTTGTTTGTTCCAAAGGAGTGAGAGAGTGAGAGAGTGAGAGAGTGAGAGAGTGAGAGAGTGAGAGAGTGAGAGAGTGAGAGAGAAACACAGACACAGACACACACACACACACACACAGATGTTTGCAAAATGAATATTCATTTAAAAATGTTTAAATATTTGGAGGTCGAATATTAACACATTTGCCCACCCAGTCCAAATCAGGTTTTGAAAAATTTATACAGATCCATAATGACTGCTGAACTCAAGCCATATCTTTGTAGGACTTCCTTCTTTGTCTTAGTCTTAACAAAGTAGTGAAAGAATGAGGCAGCCTTGCTGACTTGTGACATTTTGCATAGTTTGCACCTGATTTGTAAAAATTGGTAGAGGAGCTGCAAGCTACGTGCACTGCCAATCACACTAACATCATACATAATAATAAAATGCTGGCCAACTCCATATCATATCTCAGTCAGAAATATTGGAAAAGCAATGTATTTATTTTTAATGGAGTCAGACATTAATTCTACTTACGATGCAATGTGGATATATACTGCCATCATCTAAATTCTATTGCTGTGAATTAGACTGCTTACTTCAAGTGTTACATTTAATTAAAGGCCTACATTACTGTATGTAAGAAGTATGAATTGTTTTAGTAGTGCTTTGCATTTCATGAACTGTGGTCACAAATATTGAATAACTACTAAAGCTGAAGACTCATACATACAAATATAAAATAAATACAAGTTGTTATTGATTTCTCTGGAAGTCCTTATTTCTTGCTGTTACAGTTACTTTAGCATGTACTCTCAAGCACTATAATTTATAGTATTCCATTATTCTATGAGAAGTTGAGTTGAAATAATGTCTCCACAATAAAACTAAGATGACATCCCAGCTTGAAATAGATATAAGGGAAAAAGACTACAGAAAAACAACACATTTTTAAATGTTTTATTATACATGGTTGCTGGAATAGGACAAATGAGTGGAGGTGGGCGAACATGTCCACATTTGTTTCCCTGAATTTCCTGGGCTTTCCATTAAAAATCTGTTCCGCGTGTTAAAATCCACAGACGGATTATTGCAACTCTAATCTGCATGGATTATATCAAATCCACCTAATGTATGTGGCTCGGTTATATGGATTTAAAATACCCCCCCCCCCCCCAGCAGGTTTAATGCAAATCCATTCAGTGGAATGTTATTTCTAAGCCATCGTCGTATTGTAAGAAAAATATACGCCAGATTTTTCTGGCGTAGGAAATTTCAGGAAATCTGTCATTAAAATCACAAACTGAGCTACATCATGCCACGTGGACACCGGCCCCGACCATATATCTGCAGAACTATTTGCTCTATGCAGTAAGCGCCGAAAAAGTCCTCTCGCCAAGTGTTCCTTATTTGCATGATTGTGCCGATTTTCCCTCTCCGTATGCAATAAGTGCCGAATCCCTTCCGAATCAAGCCGAAAACATTTTTTCCCACTCTGCCGATGATTTGCCGATCACACACAGGTGTATCGGCGTGCATGGCGAGGTGGTGTTAGGTTCAACAATGAAACTTCTTGCTGAATCTGCCGAAGCAAGCATGTTTTTGATTGAGCGGCCCATTAAAAGGCAGCGTGTTTTTTTATTCATTCTCTGTGTTGTTGGGAGAGAGAGAGAGAGAGAGAGACACACAGAGCTGGGCGATTTACATATTTCATATTGACTGAGAGAGGTGTTGTGTATTCTGAGAGGTTTGTCCTGTATTGTTTTGTTAATATCTTTGTCTTGTTTTCACTTTGTAAGTGTTCAGTGCGATTGTGTTTAAATTTCTTTTCTGTTCTTTGCGAGTGCTATAGGTATGGCCGCAAGGCGTGGGAGGAGTGATGCTGGTGTGAGTGGTACTGGTAGTCATGTGAGTACGCGTCTGAGTGAACGTAGGATTCAGGGGAGTGCTGTTGATGCGAGTGCGACTGGTGTTGCTGGGAGTGCGACTGGTGTTGCTGGGAGTGCGAGTGGTGTTGCTGTGAGTGCGAGTGCTGCTGGTGGCTCTGTTGCTGGTGCTGCTGGGGTGTCTGTTGCTGGTGCTGATGGGGTGTCTGTTGCTGGTGCTGCTGGGGTGTCTGGTGGTGGTGGTGCTGCTGGGGTGTCTGGTGGTGGTGATGCTGCGGTGTCTGGTGGTGGGGTGGTTGGTGGTGGGACGCTTTTGGAGTCTCTTCCATTGGAAGAAGGAGAGTCCAGTCAGCAGCAGCCAAGCTCTGTGGCTGCACGTGGTCGGAAGAAACTTTTGGAGCGGCCACGTAATCCTCGGTTCAATGAAGAGGAAAACCGAGTTCTTGTCACAGGGATTTTGGCGCACTATGACTGTTGTTTATGGGCATTTACTAGGTAAGTTTATCTTTGCATTGATTGTTCAAAGACATGTTATCCTATCTTATGTGAGATGTCTTAATATCAAACTATTATTCTCTAATATCTATCAATTAAAGTTAATTGTTACACACATAATCCTTCATGCTTTATAACGACCATAACAATCAGTCTAAAAAGTTTGCCAAAGTTCACACAATATTCATGCAAGCTTCCTTAGATTTGTATGTTTCCACGTAAATGCTCATGTGGTACACATATTCAACATAAACCAGCATGTTTGGTATCTCTTGGAACAGGTAGCAGTTTAGGAAACTGCTTGTTTTTCTAATAATAATTAACGTCATATATTTTGTATGTATTTCAAGGGCGGACAAGTTCAGCATCCAAAAAAGAAATATGGGATCAAATAACATTGGCTGTATCTGCATGTGGGAATCATGTCAGGGACCGGGCGAATTGTCGGTAGAGATTCGATGATATCAGGGCAAACTTAAAGAAAAAAATCCAAGCACAACGGATGCATGCTTCTGCCACTGGAGGTGGGCCGCCAGCACAATCTCTAATGTTAACTCCATTGGAGGAGCAGATGGGGGAAAAATGTCTTCCTGTCGTCATGGAGGGTATGCCAGGGGACAGAGATATCGGAATTTACTCGTCTCAATTTCCACCAGGTGACAAATGTTACTGTACTACGCGTGTCGTATGTTACAGTTCTTATCTATATTTCCGCTGCATCTTATAGTTCCTTCCCAATATAAGCATACCTACATATATATCTGTATATATGTCTCTCTCTCTATATATCTATGTATCTATCTATGTATCTATCTATCTATCTATCTATCTATCTATCTATCTATCTATCTATCTATCTATCTATCTATATATATATATATTTATATATAGTTGTCCTAAAAAAAACAAAAAATATTATATATATATATATATATATATATATATATATGTTTGTTTGGAAACATGTATTGGCTCAGCCACCCTCTCTCTCTCTCTGCCTCTCACCCTCTCACTCTCTCTCTGCCTCTCACCCTCTCTCTCTCTCTCTCTGCCTCTCACCCTCTCTCTCTCTCTCTGCCTCTCGCCCTCTCTCTCTCTGCCTCTCACCCTCTCTCTCTCTCTGCCCCCTCTTTCTGCTCTCTCTGCCCCCTCTTTCTGCTCTCTCTCTGCCCCCTCTTTCTGCTCTCTCTCTGTACCCTCTTTCTGCTCCCTCTCTCTGCCCCCTCTTTCTGCTCTCTCTCTGCCCCCTCTTTCTGCTCTCTCTCTGCCCCTTTCTGCTCTCTCTCTGCCCCCTCTTTCTGCTCTCTCTCTGCCCCCTCTTTCTGCTCTCTCTCTGCCCCTTGTTCAGGGGTTCAGGAAACTAGTCATTCACATCTGGCTTTTATTTCTAGATCCGACACACACACACACACACACATAACAAGGACTAATTGTAGTATAATGTAATACAATAAATATATTTAAGTCAAAAACGAATGTTGTTCTGACTAGGAATTTATTAAATGTATAATATTTATATATTTTATTTTAAAGCGGGGTTGGGGGCAGGACTAGGGTTGGGGGCAGGACTAGGGGCGGGGTTGGGGGCGGGACTAGATGGCGAGTAGATTTTTTGGGTGGGCGAGTAGATTTTTGGGTGATTTGTCGAACACTGTATATATATATATATATATATACTAGCTGATAAACCCGGCGTTGCCCATGATTGCTGGGGCGGGGAAGGGCGTGGAAGGGCAGGGAGGGGCGGGAAAGGGCAGGGAGGGGGGCGAAGGGCAGGGAGGGGGGAGAGGGGACGAAGGGCAGGGAGGGGGGAGAGGGGGCGAAGGGCAGGGAGGGGGATAGGGGGCGAAGGGCAGGGAGAGGGGAGAGGGGTCGAAGGGCAGAGAGGAGGCGAAGGGCAGGGAGGGGGGAGAGGGGTCGAAGGGCAGGGAGGGGGGAGAGGAGGTGAAGAGCAGGGAGGGGGGAGAGGGGGCGAAGGGCACGGAGGGGGGAGAGGGGGCGAAGGGCAGGGAGGGGGAGAGGGGGCGAAGGGCAGAGAGGGGGGAGAGGGGGCGAAGGGCAGGGAGGGGGGAGAGGGGGCGAAGGGCAGGGAGGGTGGGGGCGAAGTGCAGGGAGGGTGGGGGCGAAGGGCAGGGAGGGTGGGGGCGAAGGGCAGGGAGGGTGGGGGTGAAGGGCAGGGAGGGTGGGGGTAGGGGCAAAGGGCAGGGAGGGTGGGGGCAAAGGGCAGTGGGGGTGGGGGCGAAGGGCAGTGGGGGTGGGGGCGAAGGGCAGTGGGGGTGGGGGCAAAGGGCAGGGAGGGTGGGGGCGAAGGGCAGGGAGGGTGGGGGCGAAGGGCAGGGAGGGTGGGGACGAAGGGCAGGGAGGGATGGGGTGGGGGCAAAGGGCAGGGAGGGTGGGGGTGGGGGCGAAGGGCAGACAGGGTGGGGGCGAAGGGCAGGGCCGGAGGGGGTGAAGAGAAGGGCCAGAGGGGGTGAAGGGCGGGGCCGGAGGGGGTGAAGGGCAGGGCCGGGGGGGGTGAAGGGCATGGCTGGGGGGGGGTGAAGGCCATGGCCGGGGGGGGGGGTGAAGGGCATGGCCGGGGGGGGGGGGGTGAAGGGCAGGGCCGTGGGGGGTGAAGGGCCAGGCCGGGTGAAGGACTGGGGGTGTGAAGGGCCAGGCCAGGTGAAGGGCTGGGGGTGTGAAGGGCCAGGCTGGGGGGGGGTGAAGGGCCAGGGGATGAAGGGCCGGGGGGGGTGAAGGGCCGGGGGGGGTTGAAAGATCCCTTCCCGTGCGGTTACTTACCTCGCACCGGGCCGCGCTCCTCCTCCTCCTCCTCGGGTTCCTCGGCGGTCTCCGTTCCCCCCGGTGAGGTGGAGCTGAGACGCTCAGGTGAGGAGGTGGTGTGGGCAGCCGGCCCGTACAGCTCCCGACTGAGGGAGCCGGAGCAGTGCTCCCGGGGATGGTGAGCTGGGGGCGCGGCCTCTAGGCCTGAAGGTGAGAGCGGCGAGAGCGTGCTCTGGGGGGGGGGGGAAGCGGTCTGTGGGAGGGAGCACCGGGGGAGAGGGTGAGCACCGGGGGAGAGGGTGAGCACCGGGGGAGAGGGTGATGTTTGTCAGGTCCCGCGGAGTGGTGATAGGGGGGTTCCATTGTTGCGGGCCAGCCGCCGGAAAGGGCGGGGGGGGGGTCAAGGCCGGGCAGCCGTAGAGGAGGGTGGGGGGGTGAGAGGGTGGATGGGCGAGGGGGGGAGGGGAGTGTGTGTGTGTGTGTGTGTGTGTGTGTGTGTGTGTGTGTGTGTGTGTGTGTGTGTGTGTGTGTGTGTGTGTGTGTGTGTGTGTGTGTGTGTGTGTGTGGTGTGCCAATGAGAGGTGTGCGGGGGCGGGCGGGCCAAGGGAGCGATGTCATTGGCTTGGCCCAAGGTCCAATGAGATTGCCGCTAGGGACACGGGGAGGGACACAGGGAGACACATACAGACATAGAAACATAAGACGCTTTCACAAATATATAGTAAGATATATATATATATATATATATAAATATGGAGAAATGTTACGTGCACTTGTATATTGAATTGTGTGTATTAGTTTACATGTTATCTATGTTTACTCTAGAATTTTGAGAATTTTGTTATTCGCTATTTATATCTATTCTAGAATTCTGCTATGTGTTACAAGGATTGCTTTGTTTCATAGCTAGTTTCATGCTGGGCTCTCATCAAATTGAATTTACATTGTTAATTGTTTCGGTTATTCTACATGTGCATGACTAATTCATGAGTCAATTTCCCCTATATATACTGTGAGGATATACCTAACGGGCAAATCCCTGATGAAGTCATGTTAATGACGAAACGCGTAGGGCGTGTTCTAATTGTGTGGTTTACACTCGCATAGACGCACGACGTTACAGATGCTGTGTATAAGCTCCGGAGGCTCCCCATGATTCAGTTTGAACAGTTCCGCATTTGCGAGCACGGACTTTGAATTACTTGTATCTGGAGGAACATCTTTGCCGGGTGCTTAGGGGAGCAGGTTCCGCTTCCGCAAGATGTGGAGGAGCGACGTCGGAGAACGCCGAGATCTCGTGGTGTGCTGAGAGGACTATGTTGTTGGTGATTGAGATCCAATCCCATACACGCTTATTTTATTGCAACCTTTGTGAGTGGGCATTTGAATGAATTCATGTTCCATAAAATACAGTATATATTTTTTATACGTTAATACACTAGGTGTGCGCCTGTTTGTTTTTTTCTTTATATATATATATATATATATATATATATATATATATATATATATATGAACAAAAAAACAGAGAGCGCACGCCCCATAGTGTAACACTGTAACATTTAATATGGGGAGGGAATGGTGGGGGGATTAAAAACACTCACAATATATAAGTGAAATTAAGGCAATATGTGATACTGTATATAATCACCATCGAGGCAGGTAACATCTGATGACAGGTATGCAGTCCAACACCAACTGGAACAGGGCACCCGACAGCGTTAAAGATCACTCAAAGTCCTCCATATAATGTGGTATCAGAGCAGGCCTCGATATTACATCCTACACTCTCTGGCCGTAAAGAGTGCACACAGCATGGTGACGCGATGACGCAAGGTACGTCCCTGACGCGTTTCATAGCAACAATTGCAACTTTATCAAAGGTCCCTTTCCAGTTGGTGTTGGACTGCATACCTGTCATCAGATGTTACCTGCCTCGGTGGTGATTATATATCACATATTGCCTTAATTTCACTTATATATTGTGAGTGTTTTTAATCCACCCACCATTCCCTCCCCATATTAAATGTTACAGTGTTACACTATAGATTTCACATAGGAACTGGTTCTTCCATTTGAGAGCTGCCGTGGACCCTTGGATCCTGTACATCATCCTATTGTCACCTTTTCAGGACTTACTTTAGGGTTTGGACAATTGCACTTGGACTATTTATTTTTATTTTTATATGTACACATTTTTTGTATTAGAGTGTATATTCTAGTTTGTAATCAATTTATAATTTTTGGGATTATTATTATTTTAATATTTTTTAGGTTTTTTGAATCAATTTGATATTATCTTTTATGTATTATTGTTTCACGATTGGCGCTACTTTTCACTCTTTTCTTGTATATATATATATGTGTGTGTAAGCAATACGATACCGTTTTTGAGACGAAATCAGCAGGCAGCACTCCAGAATTGATCAAAAAAAAGTGTATTGAAAGAAGAGACACAAGACCGACATGCACCACCTTGAGAAAGGTCCCGCTCGTGGACCGAAACGTCGGTCTTGTGTCTCTTCTTTCAATACACTTTTTCTTAATCAATTCTGGAGTGCTGCCTGCTGATTTCGTCTCCAAAACGGTATCGTATTGCTTATTCTTCATTATAGGATCTGCACCCACACCAGTGACTGTTATTACGGAGTGCCTATTGTTCCTTTGCTATGTTATGTAGCCCCTATTCCCGGGGCTAATCGCAGTTTGGGCCCCCCCCTCTGTACTAGGGCCTGTCTACGTGTATATGTGTGGTGCATACCTGCTGGCAACAGGAGGGCCTGAGACTCCCGCGATGGTATGGGGGTTGACAGGACCAGGTTACTGGGGTTAATGCCTCAGTCTCATTTAATGGTGCAGCGCCTCCATCTCTGGTAAGTCCCAGGAGCGCGGGGTGGAATCCTTCCAGAGAGTCCCCCACTCAGGGATGAGAGATTCCTGTCTCACACAGTCTTTCTTAAATGCAGCAGGAGCAGCTCTTTATTATCACAGCAGCTGGGATAGCAGCAGGATCACAGTCAGGTACATATTCTCTCTCTCCTCCAAACTGCTCCCCCTCAGGATGTATCTGTGTCCCTGCCACCACCGCAGGTCAAGGGCACCCAGGGTGGGGCTAGCTCTTCCCTCACCCCCTAAACAGGGTGAGAGGAATTGGTCCACCTAGCAACTATACTTCTAGCAGCTCTACTCAAAGGCCGCAGAATCTCCTTCTCCGGTGTGCACTCCATGCACTTCAAACTATTCACACTGAACTCTCAACAACCAACTAAATAGACTGTGCCCTGCTCTTTATGATTTCAGCAGGCCCCTCCCCTGTGTCTCTTGCCTTAGACACAGGGTCAGGTGACCTACCTCCACCACTCAGAGCAGTGCTTGAAGTGGGGGAAACCCATGATAACTTCTGGCAGACTGCCCTTACCAGGGCTTATACCAGAAGGAGGAAAGACATAAAGCCCAATTTCTTACCAGGGCTACAGATATATATATATAAATATATATATATACAGCTAAACCCCGTTATAACGCGGGTCTCGGGGTCCACCCCGAGACCACCGCATTACTAACGGGGTCGCGAGAAGAAAAAAAATGGCCGCCGCGCTTTAGCGCATATTCATCCCGCGGGACAGGAGATGGGAGCGGGCATGTTCCTCCGCTCCCCGCTTCCCCCTGTCACCGCAGGACAGCCCGCGGGGCAGGAGATGGGAGCGGGGATGTCCCTCCTGTCCCCGCTTCCCCCTGTCACCGCGGGAACTGGCAGGCAACATCCACTCCTCACGAGCCGCACGGCACATGCGCATGCGCACGGCGAACGTGAGAGGTGCCTGCATAAGTGTGCTGCTTTTGGAGACAGGTAAGCAGTCTCCGGAAGACCGCTAACCCCCCCCCCCCCCCCGCCGCAGCACAGGGCCCTCGCGTGTGTGTAAGTGTCTGTGAGTGTGTGTAAGTGTCTGAGTGTGTGTGTAAGTAAGTGTAAGAGCCGGAGCGGGAGGTGGGAGGTTTGACAGGGAGGGGGGGCGTGGCTTGAGCGGAGGGACCCGCTACTCTCCCACCCCTCCCTCCCCGGACTGCAGGAGGGAGCTGCTACTCTCCCCCCCCCCTCCCCGGACTGCAGGAGGGAGCTGCTACTCTCCCCCCCCTCCCCGGACTGCAGGAGGGAGCTGCTACTCTCCCCCCACTCCCTCCACGGACTCGGGCTGGAGCACTCATACATACACACATACACACACACACACACACACACACACACAGGCACTCACGCACTCATACACACACACGCGCGCACACACATGCAGGCACTCACGCACTCACACACACACACACAGACAGGCACTCGCACTCACACACACAGACCGCTAACCCCCCCCTGCCGCAGTACAGGGCCCGCCGTAGCCGCAGCGCAGGGCCCCGCCACCCCCCCAACCCCCACAGCACAATGACTTCCCACCCCCTTAACTTTGTGAAAAAAAAGTCACAAGACGTTGTACAGGCAAAATACATCTGTTAAAGTGCAGTTGTCTGTTTATTTCTATATAATAATTGTGTGCAGTGTGCAGTGTGTGTGCAGTGTGTGTGCAGTGTGTCAGTGTGTGCAGTGTGAGCAATGAGGAGTGTGTGTGCAGTGTACAGTGTGTGTGCAGTGTGTCAGTGTGTCAGTGTGTGCAGTGTGTGCAGTGTGAGCAATGAGCAGTGTGTGTGCAGTGTGTCAGTGTGTGTGCAGTGTGAGCAATGAGCAGTGTGTGTGCAGTGTGCAGTGTGTGTGCAGTGTGTGCAGTGTGTGCAGTGTGAGCAATGAGCAGTGTGTGTGCAGTGTGTCAGTGTGTGCAGTGTGAGCAATGAGCAGTGTGTGTGCAGTGTGCAGTGTGTGTGCAGTGTGTCAGTGTGTGCAGTGTGAGCAATGAGCAGTGTGTGTGCAGTGTGTGTGCAGTGTGCAGTGTGTGTGCAGTGTGTGTGCAGTGTGTGTGCAGTGTGTCAGTGTGTGCAGTGTGAGCAATGAGCAGTGTGTGTGCAGTGTGTGTGCAGTGTGCAGTGTGTGTGCAGTGTGTGTGCAGTGTGTCAGTGTGTGCAGTGTGAGCAATGAGCAGTGTGTGTGCAGTGTGCAGTGTGTGTGCAGTGTGCAGTGTGTGTGCAGTGTGTCAGTGTGAGCAATGAGCAGTGTGTGTGCAGTGTGCAGTGTGCGTGCAGTGTGGCAGTGTGAGCAATGTGCAGTGAGTGTGTGCAGTGTGTGCAGTGTGCAAAAAAAAAATGTAAAAATGTTTTTTTTTTTTTTTTTTTTAAACGGGAGCCACGGGAAAACCGCGTTATAACCGAATCGCGGTATAACGAGGCGCGTTATAACGGGGTTTAGCTGTATATATATTGTAGCTCACCCCCTCCCACATTTAAATGGTTAAGGGCTCACTCCATAGCATCTTCCACTCAGGGGAACTTGCGTGCTTGCAGTATGGTTGTGACAACTCTAATACAGAGTGCTTTTCCTGGTAATGTACAGGTTAATAAAAGCTTCAATCAGACTTAGAACTTTGCAACTAATATTGACAGATTTACTATAAATCATTCTTCCTGTTATTACACAGGTTATTAAGAATTTATATTAGCGTTAGGGACCCCTGAATTGTGGTCTGCCATGCAGTTGGCTCAGGGGCTTACAACAATTTTGGCCAAAAATGTTAAACTAAAAGATCATTTTACTTAATAGATATTTATACATATATATTTAGGCACTGTACCGTGTATGAGTTTCACTGGATGTGCTAAAACTGAGCTTTGTCTGTGTTTTATGTTCTGTCTCTGGTTTTAAATATATATTGCCATGCTCAGTAGCACTCCTCTGTGAAACTCATATGCTTATATATATGTTGTGGTTATTTTTGGGGTTCAATAGGAGCTTGTTAGATGTCCAGTATGTTTTTGAATTTTTATTGAGCATTTTTTCATACAAAATAAGAATTAACAAAACATATAACAGATAAAAAAAAAAGGGGGGGGGGGTGGGAAGGTGGGGGAGGGGAAGCATTTGTAAAAATATAGCATTGTACACAACAATTTAGTTACCACATGTATCACTCTGTTCCGAATATTCTAATCTATATATGGGGATATACCTGCATGGCGAAACCAGGGGGCCCAAATCTCAGAAAATCGCGAGGTAGAACCGTTCAGATAGGCTGAGAGTTTTTCCATATAAACTATATGCCAGATTTTATTGTTTATTTGATTTAAGGATGGGGGGGCAGGTTGTTTCCAATTTTTGGCAATTGTACACCGTGTAGCATTTAACATTTGGGCTAGTACGCTAGCTTTTTTTCGGGAAATATTGGCTATTGTCTTGCCTAACAATATATATACTGGGTCATGTGGGACAGTGATTTCTAGGATCTTGTGTATTAAGGTGAACACTTCCGTCCATGTTTGTTGGATTTTGGGACATGACCAGAATATATGCAGAATATTCCCCACTTCGCCACAACCACGCCAGCATAGTGGGGAGACCCCTGGGAGAAAAGAGTGCCGTCTGGCAGGAGTCATGTACCATCTGTATATTAACTTGTAAATATTCTCTTTTATTACAACGCACGATGAATTTTTGGAGGCAGCTTCCCAGATGTCTTTCCAGGTATCAAGATCTATACAGATGTTAAGATCTTTTTCCCAGGATACCATATATTTATCGGGGGTTTGATTGCTCTTGATAGAGGATAGACTTTGATAAATTCTGGAGATGATGCCCTTTGTGTGGGGCTGGTGTAAACACCAATCCTCAAACAGAGTTAAAGTATGGGGTTGGCTTGATTTATAGGCTGATTGGATATAATGCCTAACCTGGAGAAATCTGAAAAAATCGGAAGAGGGGATATCATGATTCGTTTGCAGAGAAGCGAATCGGGGGACTTTCCCTTGAACGAGGATATCTTTGACTCTCGTGAGTCCTTTTTGAACCCAGGTATGGGAGAGCGGGTTTTCTGTGTAAAAAAAGAAGATAGGGTTCTGAGAATAGGGGTTGCATGAGGGAAGGGGGTACCGGTTAATTGAAACTTGAATTTGAGGGAGTCCCAAATATTACAGGCAAAGGATATCACCGGGTTCTTGAAACTCTCTGGTGGTCTAGACTTTTTGTTGAGCCAGAGAAGATTTTTTTATTCTGCATGGGGAGCAAATCAAATCCTCTATCTCGACCCACCTCCTTTCGGTTGGGTTTGAATGCCAGCTTAAAAGTTGCCCTAATTGAGCTGCTCTATAGTAGTTTTGTAAATTTGGAAGAGCTAAGCCTCCCTCTGATTTGGACTTATAAAGAATATCTTTGCGGACTCTAGGTCGCCTGTTTTGCCAGACAAACTTCAAAATTTTCTTCTGAATATTATTTAAATCTTTCTGACAGATTTTAACCAGGAGAGTTTGAAAGAGATAGAGGAGTCTAGGTAAGATATTCATTTTAATAGTAGTTATTCTCCCAAACCAAGATATTATATATGGGTTCCAAGTGGCTAAGTCCTTGACTATCTGGTCAAAGAAGGGTTTAAAATTTGCGTTGTATAAAGTTGAGTAATTTTTTGTTAGTTGAACCCCTAGATATTTAATATGGTTTGCGTTCCATTTGAAATCAAAATTTAGTTGTAGTAATTTTACTAATTCTTTGGGGAGATTTAAGCTGAGGGCCATGGATTTGGAATGATTAATTTTATAACCTGAAAGTGAGCCGAATTCTGATAGAACCTGAAAGAGGTTAGGGAGGGATGTGAGAGGTTTTGAAAGCGTCAATAGTATATCGTCCGCAAAAAGAGCTATTTTGAATTCTTCCTGGTCAACAGAAATACCCGCAATATTGGGGTTCATCCTTATCTGGCATGCTAATGGCTCTACGGCTAAGGCAAACAACAAAGGTGAGAGCGGACACCCCTGCCTAGTTCCATTTAATATTGGGAAGGGGTCAGACAAAGAGCTGTTCGTCCTCACAGTGGCCGTTGGTGTGGAGTATAGAGTGTTTATACTATTTAAAATTTGGGCTGTGAATCCCATCTGCGAAAGCGTAGCTGACATAAACTGCCAATCTAATCGATTGAACGCTTTTTCTGCGTCTAAAGAGAGTAATAGAGATGGGCACTTTGTAAGGTTTGCTACGTGTATTAGATTCACTGTCCTCCTTGTGTTGTCAAGGGCTTGTCTGCCCAGGACAAACCCCACCTGGTCCGGATGAACAAATTTAGGGAGAATACTATTTAATCTGTTGGCAAGGATCTTTGCGTATAGTTTTAGGTCTGTATTTAACAGCGAAATAGGTCTGTAGCTAGAACACAACAGAGGATCTTTCCCCTCTTTAGGGATTACCACTATGGTAGCTTGGAGCATATCTCTAGGAGGGGGAAGGCCTAGTTGCATCTCATTGAATACTTTGGTAAGAAATGGGAGGAGAGTTGTGGAATATTTCTTGTAACAAAGATTAGAAAATCCATCCGGACCAGGGGCCTTCCCAATTTTCAGGGATTTTATTGCTTCCATAATTTCCAGGGGCTCTATAATTTTTTCAAGGTTTGTGATGTCATTTGGGTCTAGAGTGGGGTGTCGGCATTTTGCTAGGTAATTCCGGATCTTTATTGCTCTTTTCTCTTTAGCCAAGTCTCCCACTGGGCCTGGTAGATTGTAAAGGGATGTGTAGTAGTCCCTAAATGCATCACTTATAATTTTAGGATTGTGGGATACTGAGCCATTTTTAGTGTGGATGTTATGAATGTTAGCCTTAGCTTGTTTTTACTTTAATTTGCGTGCCAGCATTCTATCTGCTTTGTTACTTTTTTCATAGTATTTCTGTTGAGTCCATCTTATAGCTCTTTCTGCGTTTGACACTAACAAAAGGTTTAGTTCGCCCCTCACTGAGATTATTTGCCTGTAATTTTTCCGGGAGGGGTTTGTCTTGTGAATAAGTTCTAATTCTGATAGTTTTTGTATTAGTGTTTCAATTTGTTTTGTTTTTTCTTTTTTTTTCTGAGAAGCCAGGGCAATCAGTTTGCCTCTTATCACTGATTTGTGGGCCTCCCAGAGGGTAAAAGAGGACACCTCTGGGGTGTTGTTTATTTCAAAGTATTGGGCCAGTTCTTTCTCTATTAGTTGGAAATTTTGTGGGTTCAGTAGGAGGGATTCGTTCAAGGACCACGACCTTGTTTTATTTTTGGGGGTGAGGCCGGCCAATTTGGTTATGAGCGTAGAGTGGTCTGACCAAGCAGAGGGGGCAATTACTGCTGAGGAAATATTATCGCTAATTTGTTGGTCTATTAGGACAGCGGTGCGCAAACTGGGGGTCGCGCAAGATTGTTTAGGGGGGGCGCAGGAAGCAGCGGCGATATTGCCAGTAGCAGAGGAAAAAAAGCCGTCTGCAGCTGCAATTTTTCTTTTGGCCATTAGGTGGCGCTGTGCTCCGCTGTGCTACTGTACACAGCAGCATTTCCTTGCTTCCTGTATCAGCAGCGTGTGTGACATGGGGAGAAGGGGTGAGTGAGACTGGCACATGGGGGGTGAGTGAGACTGGCACATGGGGGGTGAGTGAGACTGGCACATGGGGGGTGAGTGAGACTGGCACATGGGGGGGGAATGAGACTGGGACATGGGGGGAGTGAGACTGGGACATGGGGGGAGTGAGACTGGGACATGGGGGGTGGGAGAGTGAGACTGGGACATGGGGGAGTGAGTGTGAGACTGTGGCATGGGGAGGGTGTGAGTGGCATGAGGGGGGTGAGAGTGAGATGGGGAGGAGGGTGAGAGTGAGTGTGACATGGGGAGGGGGGGTGAAAGAGCTACATGGGGATGGGGATGAGAGAGACACTGGCAGGAGGGAGAGAGACACACAATGGCTGGAGGGAGAGTGTGAGAGAGACACCGGGTGGAGGGAGAAACAATAGCTGGTTGGAGAGTGCAAGAGAGAAACTGGAGGGAGGGAGAGGCAATGGCTGGAGGGAGAGGCAATGGCTGGAATGAGAGTGAGAGACAATGGAGGGAGGGAGACACTAGGGGGAGGGAGAAAGAGAGAGAGACACACGGGGAGGGAAAGAGAGTGGGGGAGACACTGAGGGGAGGGATAGAGAGGGACTGGAGGGGGAGTGAGAAATACAGGGAGTTGGAGAGATTGGAAGAGGAGTGTGAGACTGGAAGAGGGGAGAGAGTGAGAGACAATGGGTGGAGGGAGAAAGAGACACACTGGCTGGAGGGAAAGAGAGTTGGGGGGATGGAGGGGGAGACACTGAGGGGAGGAATAGAAAGGGACTGGAGGGGGAGTGAGAAATACAGGGAGAGGGAGAGACTGGAAGAGGGGAGAGAGGTCCTGAGAGGTTCTAATGTGGCGGGAAGAGAGAGATTAATAATACAGCAGAAATGGGAACGCTATTAGACAAATATTATAATATTTATTTTTAAGTTATGTAGTTTCAGCTATAAATACTTTTTTTGTAGACGCGTGGCGGGGGCGTTACAAAGCTGGTTCGCCCTCAATGGCTGAACCAGCTCACGTGCACTGACGTCATGTGATTTTGATTACATAAGGCAGGGGGGCCCGAGAAATTTTATGGATTAAAAGGGGGGCTCGGCATAAAAAGTTTGCTCACCCCTGTATTAGGATATAGTCAATTCAAGAATAGCTATTATGGGCGTGAGAGAAAAAGGAGAAATCCTTTACATTGCTATTAACTAATCTCCAGAAGTCTACCAACTATAGATCCTTGGTCATAGATACAAGTCTCCAAGTAGAGGGAACTATTTTTTGTGGCGGGGGGGGGGGGGGACTGGGAGATTTATCTAGATTTGGGTCCATAATTGCATTTAGATCTCCTGCTAATATTAAAAGGCCTTTCTGGACAGAGAGAATTAAATTTGTTAGTTCCTGGAAAAAGGATTCTTGATTTTCATTAGGGGCATAATTGTTGACTATTGTTATATCAGTGGAGTCCAGTGACCTGTGACAATTAGAATTCTCCCAGCGAGATCACTTTTAATTTTATCTACTTTGAAGTTTAGATTTTTATGGAAAAGTGTAGCTACGCCATTTTTTTTCGTGGGAGCTGATGAGTGGTAGACTAGGGGTAGTCATTGCTGAACAGCAGTGACTGGTCCTCTTTTTTCAAATGAGTTTCTTGTAGCAAGATTATATCTCCTGCCAGTCTTTTGGCTTCCGAAAGAGCAATACGTCTCTTTCGGGGGGTGTTAAAGCCCTTGGTGTTTTGGGATATTATATTAATCGGCATGGTGGTGGATCAGGATTCTGTAATACAAATGAACAGAGTGATAACTTACATATAGTAGAAGCGTCGGAACATCCATCTTTGGAAACGATCTGGTATGAGAGCATATACAACGAGAGATATACATGTTATTCCAAAAAAGTGGTAAATGCTTACAAAACTTGGAGGAGGGGAAGGGTAGAGGGGGGAGGGAGGGGTAAACCGAGGACCCCGGCTTCCAAACATTGTTTGGGGGGACCAGCCATAGTAGGACCCGTGGTGCGAGTCTCTCGCACTCACAGGTTAAATGAACATGGGGGGGCGGGCAGTGGCCCAGCGGCTCAGCGCCGCAGTGCTCCTTTGTCCAGGAGCCGAACTTTCGAAAAGGGAAAACAAAATCACCCCAAAGAGTACGGGGTGGGTTGTGTGTGTGATCTTACACATCAGGGAAATAAAAGCAAGAATGGGGGGCATTGAATGTTATACCTGTTTACATCAACATATCCTTTCTCAATTTTAGAAGCATTATGTAGGGTTGACTGGCAGCTATAGTTTGGCAGACTCTGCATTCGTAGTCTACAGGGGGAGAGGGATAAATAATCTGGAAAAGTTACCTAAAACGTAACCTTTAATATTTTAGCCTGTAATAAAGAGTTGGTAGCTGAACTTTGGGGGACCAATTCTATTATAGGCAACATATAGACTTATATTACAAATACACTTTTATCTAGAAAACAGTTCCAACCAAACATTGTATATCAGTCCCTTTTAAGTGTTCGGGTTAGTTCAAACTGATTATCAAACTTTGAGTGTCTCGAACTTGTGGGTAACTTGGGAGAACAGTTTCACAATGAGCAAGGAAATAACCTGGATTTTGGGACTTGTACATTCTAGAAACTTAAAAACTAAACTCGGCAACTTCTTGATGTACAGGTTGTCGTGGTCGTTGTGGCTTGATCGAGTTGGTCGATGTGTTCCAGAAACCGCGACCGTTGGTTAGTTTTTAGGTGGGTTACTGGAGTGGGCCATGTCTCGCTTAGTACCTTAAGTCCAGACCACGTTTTGGCTTGTCTGCCATCTTAAATGGGTATTAAGTAAGTTTCCAGCTCTAGATCTTCAAGTGGGTTGGGTCTTTGCTCACCTAGAGGTTGGTGTTTTCACCCATGCCTGGCGTTGTGCCTTAGGTGGCTGACGAGACCTTTGAGAGGCCTCCGGATCCTCTGGTTCGAGTAGGCCCAATGATCGTAGTTTTTCCTCACCTTCTTCTGGTGAGAGTAGAATGTACATCGTCTCTTGATAAGTGAACAATATTTTGCACGGGAAACCCCAGCGATAGCGGATTTTATTGTTCCGCAGTGAGTTGGTGATCTGCGTGAACATTCTCCGCTTGTTCAGCGTGATTTGAGCCAAGTCCGGAAAGATGAGGAGTGGAACATTATCCTGCTCTATCTTTGGGGTGGTTCTAGCGGCTCTCAATATTTCTTCTTTAATACGGAAGTAGTGTAGGCGTGAGATTACGTCTCATGGCTTTGCTGGATCTAGGCCTTTCGGTCTAGGAAGCCTATGGGCTCTGTCCATCTGAAGTTTTTCCTCCGATATTTTGGGTAACAGGGACATGAAAAGCCGAGTGAGATATGCGTCCAATTGGGCGTTGTCCACTTCTTCCGGGACACCTCTGATCCGCAGGTTATTGCGTCTTGACCGGTTCTCCGTGTCTTCCAGTTTTTCGAAGATTGTTTTGACTTTAGTTTTTTATTCCTCGATATCTTGCTCTTGGGTCTCTTGTGCAAGGGCGGTGTTATCCACCTTCTCCTCCAAGTCCACAATGCGGTCTCCTTGGACGCAATCTCCTCTCTGATGCTGCGGCGGAAGCTCTGTATCTCAGAATGGATAGAGCTTTTTATTTCCTGCACAAACACCATAATTTCTTTGCGAGTAAGTGGAGCGTCCGTCTCTTCTCCAAAGTCTGGATCTGAATCTGCGTCTCCGCCTGCGGTAGACGCTTCTTGGTCTTTGGGGCCTTGTTTTTTGAAGAAGAGGGACGCCTCGCGTTGGACCACTGTTTTTTTTGGTTGTTTAGTGGACGGCATATTTGTTGTTGGTCAGTCGAATTTTTGCTGGAAGTAGAGCTGGGTTTGTTGGAGTGATGTAAACAGAAGGATTTTAAATTGAGATGAGCCCCCTCATTCTTAAAATGTTCCGGTCACACACACATTGTTTGCATTTCTTTATTTGGTTTTGTTGAGCCTTTATTTCTTGATGATTTGGTCCCTTCCTTCTCATCTGGGCCAAGCCTGCACTGGGCCCAGTGGTCACTTTAAAGGAGGTAGTGGGGCTCAGGTTTATTTGAAGGGGAGGGAGAAGGGAATATTTTTATTTGCACTTTTTTTTTCTTCCTCCCAGATCTTTATTGGCAGCCTGTGTCTATTTCCCTTCAACACTGCTGAAGAGAGCAGATAGGGTGGACCAAGATGACCACCAGTCTCTTCCCAACAAGGCCTCCCTGACTGGCAGCCTCCTTCCCTTGGGATGTGTCTCCCCTTCCCCCTCGAGGCCCGCAGATCCCCGCGCCGCAGGGGGAGTCACCCGCTCTGGCTCCGCTGCGGCCGCACGTCCGTGGGTCCTTCTCAGCACCTCACACACCGGCCGGCGCCATCTTGGGACTCCGGCTCGGTGCGGGCGCACTGTCTCTTTCGGGAGAGGGGCGGGTGATCACCGCTCCCCCGTGGAGTGCCTCAGCACTGCCTTGTTGTGCAGTGTTGCCCCTTACCTTCGTCCACCCTGAGGGGTTCAGGGGTCTGTGATTATCCTTGCCACGCGGTCCTGGCGGCCATCTTGGGACTCCTGGGAGGTGAAGGGGGGGCCCACGGACGGGTGCGCCTCGCCCGTTTCCCCCTATAACCGTGGCCAGCGTCGCTCCAACACCTCTCCCTCTGTGTCCTGGGACTGCAGGTGATTTAATTTGAAAGTTTTCCCCGGGTTTTAGGGGTTCTAGATCAGCTTTGCAGGAGGTTGCCTGAGGAGCTAATCAATCTGCGGTGGGCTCGCTCAGCCTACTGGCCACGCCCCCGGCCATCATGCATTTTTAAGTGTTAGTTTCCTGTAAAAAAAAGCTCCCAAAACATATCACTATTCTCCCTCCCCCCTATCCTCATTGAATTGTGCTTCCCAGACCTGAGACGCAGCAGTAACTCAATGCAAAGAAACACGTAGTTTGGGGATTAATCAAACAAAACCTGGGCTTTGTAAACATTATTGCTTGTTGAACACATCTTGCATTGTATTGAATTACACAACATACATGAAAGTAGATTTTAATACTTTATAGTAACTGCATTTGCACAGAATACTGACCTGTCTTTTCCTGCTCACTTGCCGGACACTGCAGCCTCATGGGAAAGACCCTGTCCCGAGTGTCCCTCATTGAGTGGGGTGATTGCAACAGGGATGTATCTCTGTATAAATAAAAGCCTCTAGTGATCTGAGAAATCCAGCAGAGAGCTGGTTAATTACAGCTAGTCAATTAACCAGCTCCACCTGGGTAATGAGACAAGGGAAAAAACCTCCTGCTGGGAACAGACCCAGAGACTTCTTAGCACAGTCACAACTGTGCTGACAGAGGAGAGGGTGTCTTGAGCACAAAGGCTGTGCTGAGATCAAGACACCTGGACAAGAGACCCAGACACAGAGACTGACCTGAAGGGCCACCTGCTTTAGTGTACCTCTTGAGACTTTGGGGATGATAGGCTGGTAAGAAGCCTTTCCTCCCAGTCTTGCAGATAGGGACTGGGGAAGTAAATTAGCCCTTAAAAAAAGGGATATGTGTTTGTTTCTTTTGTATATATGAATATTGCCTTAAACTGCTGTGTAAAGTGACAGGCGGAATAAAGCCATGTTTAATTTTCCCAAAATTGTTCTCCCCGAGTATACCTCTGCACAGGTCTCTTCCAGTGATAAAGAGAAAAAAAAACCTTTATACTGTAAACCCCTCTTGTCCCTTTCAGCCAAATTTGTCAAATACTACCTTTCTCCCCCCCCCTCTCACCCCCGCCCCCATTGAGCTTCAGTGCACTGAGACACAGCTGTACAGTAGCTGATTGCAAAGGAAACAAGAAACATGAGTTCAGGGGATTTAAAAAACAGAAGATTGGCCTGAGTTTTGGCAAACAGGCACTGCAGCCACATTAAGCACGAATCCTAAGAACTCTCCTAGCCTTCCCCTGAGCCCATGTGCCTTAGCAGGGTGTCCTACAGTATGTAACAAAAGGTTGCAATACATTCTTGTAATACACTGAACACATGAATTGTAAAGAGCCATTATCACATCATCATTACTCTGCAAGTGAATTTGGAGATTAGTAACACATCTGAATAAAACTAGTAATGGCCCATTTACCTCCACCAGTCTTTTCTTACCAAATGTGCAAATATGAATAAGCTATTCAGACCCCATCATTGGTCGATATTAGTCATCTGTTCCCAATGCCTTGTCTATTGTTGTTCAGAGTACTAGAAGAAAATTACAAAATAATGGAAAACATTAAAACATTTTATGACAAATAAAAAATTACAATACAATGATCTATTACTACTACATCCCCTTTGCCTGCAATTTATTTCAATAATCACACGTACACTGGCGACACACTTTATTCGAGCTCGGCTAGTCCCACGAATTCGGGTATACCCGGGTGTATTGAGGTTTGTGACTGTTTTCTGCCCGAGTGCATTGAGTTATTTTCCGGCAGGGATTGAAGCATTTTATTCCCGCTGGCTGCAATACTGCACAGTACATTTATATATACTGCATTACAATTCATGAATTTATGCCATCTGGTAGACACGCGAAGCATTGCAGCCTATTAAATCCTAATCATTATCATTTAACAGATCAGCCGCCCGTCAGCCAGGCATGAACCCAGGCTGGGAAGGCAAATGCAACGGGGCTTGTCAGAGGTGAGGAGCGGCGCATTCCAGGTATCTGCCAGGTACATACCGGGTATTTGCTCGAATAAAGTGTGTCGGTGCAGTACAGTAACACATTGATGTGATGTATATGTTTTAATACATTTCTACACTTAGACATTCATTCCAGTAATTCTTTATCCGTTTCAGTAGCTCATCTTTGTTCGAAGACATGCACATAGTTGCACAGATGATGCTTTAATGCATGCAGACCAAATTGATGGGGTTAAAGTTAGGGGATCTATAAGTATAGAGACAAATGCAGTATGATTATTGCCAAGAATGAAACAAACACACACAATATCACAGGAGTACAGTATTTAATACAGTTAAAAGTATACTAGTGCTCAATACAGCTTCTTACTCTGGAGGTGTTCTGACACAGTTGATTCAACTGTCCTTAATGAAAGTTGCAGAGGCACTGTGTTTTGGGTCATTGTCTTGGAAGAACCGGGAACCAATGTGAAGTATTCTGAAATGTATGGCATTTCCACCTGAGCAATAATGACATCCTCAAAGTAGGCTTCATCCATGATACCTGGACATACCATTAAAATGTTACGCTTTTGACTAACATTCTCATATCGCTACAGCTAAAATCCCAAACAAATTATAAATCCTTACAGATTATTACACGGGCTACGTATTAATACCACTTTTATAAAAAGCGGACCAAGTTTAATGGAATTGGGGCCTAGCAAGCAAGAGGCCTGTTGAGTTCCGCCATACCGTGCACAGTCTACCCGACCAAACATCGAGTCTGTGGGTGAATCCGGTGAGGTACGCTGCCCTCCGTGGATTGCCTGCGACCTGCATCCAATATCCTGAGGTGAACGGTGGTCCATGGGTCTGGTGCGGCCGGGGGAGAGAGAGCCTTCAAAGCACCGTTGGGCCTCTGACACATGGCAACCCTACAGGAGCATTGTTCGACGCAGCTCCTCAACCTCGCCTAGAGCCTGTCGGTGGACTCCCCTGCCCCTCCCCCCTCTTGCCGCTGAAAAATCACATACAAATGTTTATAAAAAATTAGAGGGCGCGGAGGACTCCTTCCCCTTTCCTGTGTGAAGCCGTTCTGTGCTGCTTTGCCGGCCGACCCCGATGCTGATCTGTGGGGTGTGCTCCGGCAGGCAGATGTGGGTCCGTGGGACACAGTGCCATTAAAAAGATGGCTACTGTCGGGCAGTAGGGAGAAGAGGTGGAGTCGGCGACCGATCTACCGGAACTCCCACTGGGGTACATGGTCCTGCCTTCTCACAGGCAGAGTGATCGCAGGAGGGAAGCGTCGGCTGATAGACCCTGCTCCGGGACTCAAAGTAGCACGGGGGTGCCATCCTGCTCCTCGTGTTCCAGCCTGAACTCCACCTGCGTTCCAGCTGCGTGCCAACAGTATCCAAGATGCCCGCCGTTGGCCAGAATTAAATGCACAGCACACCCAGACAACTTAAGCTGTGGAGAACAAAACAAGAGAGAGAAAATAGCTCTGCTCTGATAGTCCTCTCTGTCATGGGAGAGGGGGGGATTGGCCCGGTATTAAAGGGGTTACACCCCATTTGGCCACCCCCTGCTCTCACTTGGGAGGCAAGGGGTTAACTGGATTGCGGTCCAGTAATGTGTTTTTACCCTGTGTCAGCACCCAAATGTGTATTCCCCTGTAAAGATGTATTGTTCCCATTCCAGTGTCTGCACCAACACATACACTTGGATCGATGCGGGAGGGAAAGGGTTAATAGTTAAGGAGTGATTATAGCCCTTTGTTCCATTTTCCCGCCTTTGCAGGCTCAATTTTGCAGCTCCCCATAGCTCGCCGTTGCAGCTCCATATGATTCTATGGAGAAACTGGCGATTTGGGCCCATTTTCTTCAGAGGACCTGCAGGTGGCGCCCAAGAGGAGGAGCGGCGGTTCCCCATTGTAAGTCAATGAAGCCATTCATTTCAATGGGGATTCCTCGACGCCGACCTCCAGGAACGGGTTGGCAGCCATCCAAACCGCAGACCGCAGAAGCGGATACATTGTCTAAAAAAGAGCATTGATCACATTAGATCAAGTTCAATCACAATTGGCGTGGGAAACTTAGGTTCTAGGGCACCCAGGAATAAAATTCTTTTTGCCCCATGTCCCTAGGAAACCCCACACTCGACCACCACCGGGTCCGAGAATTAAGGACCCTCGTAAAAGGTCGCGCTCGCCACGAGGGTCGCGCCATTGACTCTAATGGGAGCGGAGGTCCCATTGAATCCCATGGCGGCACCGGCCCATGCATTTCCTATGGAGGCGCTGGCCATATTGATTCTAATGGAGGAAAGCCGCGTGGCTTTGCAACGGCTAAGTCCGAAAGTGTGAAAAGTGTAAGCCTATATCTCCGGTTCTGTGAGTACCAGAGGGCTGGGATTTTGGTCGCATGTAGTCACTGCTCCGGCATGACTGCATGGCCATTTCCAGCCCTCTCCAATCAACCAGACAGAGTGTGGGCAAATGTGAAAATTGTGATTTCCCCATTGACTTCAATGGCGGAGTTGCTCCATTGAAAACCTATAGCAGCGGAGCCCATTGATTTCAATAGGAGAGTGAAACGCTGAGATTTCTTAGCTTATAGCGGAGAATCCTGCATTAAAGTTAATAGGGGATTATAATGTGTTTTTTGTATCTCCAGTTCTGGGGGTCGTGGAAGGCTGATATTTGGCCACTATGGCAAAGGTCCTCTGGCATGAGGACCTGGCACATTTCAGCCCACTCAGACCCACAGAACGGATTATTTTAATGTGTAGATATTAAAGAATATATTGTATTTTTGGTCCAGGGTAAAAGCCCGGGAAGGCTTGGGCCCATATGGTATGTTAATGCTCAGGGGGGGGGGGACAAATGGTCTACAATAAACCCCCTGATCAAAGGCTCCCCCACCCTGCTTGTGTATGCTAGCACAAAGGAAAGCAGGACGTGGGTACTTTATGATAAGTGTTGTGTTTCACACCTTGGGACAAAGGTTTTCCTGTCCCAAGCAGACTTTTAGACACCAGTCTTGTGGGGGGGGGGGGGGCTAGGGAAATAAGCCCCTGATTAGAATAATATCCACCCAGTGGGCAGGTATTACTTTGCCTCTCAGGTGAGGTGGCAAGGAGGGATTTGGTGCAGATAATTGTCCTCCAATGACTTACACTCAATGCCAGGGTATAGGAGTGAAACTCCATATAAACGAGTGTAAGCTCTATGCCCAGTGTCTTTCGTGTCTTTTTATGATGTCTTCATTTGAACCTGTATTGCTGAATGAATTACCAATCCTGTACCTGATTGCTTCATTGTCCAACCCTAAGTAAGTGTCTATTTCTTGTCTGTTATTTGTATCATCTTGTGTGTTCTCCTTCTTTAAGGAATAAACTATATTTATTATATCTAAGTCGTGTTCAATTCAACCCAGATATTTGGTGTATATTATACCCTGTCACAAGCTACCGTGACACCCTCTTCCTACCTTAGTATCAATAAAGTTCATTTCCTCTCATCCCCTCATCCCCCCTCTCATCCCCTCCCCATCCATGGGGAAACAATGAAAGCAGTAAAATAAAAATGTAAAGTGGCAGCACCCAGCCAGCACCATGGATCCCAAAATAGTCAAAACCACAACAGACCCCAGAATGCTCTGCATTCCCCGGCACTTTAAATAAGTGAGAGCAGCGTTTAAACATAAACTCAATTTCATTGAGTTTAAAAAACCTTGCAGTACAGCGCGGCTGCACTTCAGGGTGAAGGTGAGTACTGGGCCCTTCCCCATTGAGGGGCGGTGCTTACACGCACAGCACACACCAAGGTGTACATTTTATATTTTCGTCAGACTCCTGCTTTACTTAACTGTAGCATTCAGAGTATCATAGGCAAAGATATTCAGTGCTGGACACGCACTAAAGTACATCAATACAAATAATAATTCCATCTGACCCAAATGAGGTCCGTGAGGCTCAGTGCGGCGAGGTGCATGGTGAGGATGCGGATGAGGTATATTCGTGCGGCTGTTGAACCAAAAAGTCATGCTCTATCTGTATCAAAAGAAACACAGATAATTATTTAATTATATAATTTGTCATATTGCATGTAGCCATGGGTATTTTTGTCTTTTGTTAAGTCCTGTTGCACCACAGGACTTGGCAACAGCAGTCACTGGCATTACTTGTCAGCAACAGTAAATATTCACTGTTGATGTACAGATGCAGCGGCCATTATTTTAACAAATCACGATGCCGTTTTGTGTGCGATGCTGTACTCCACGCGGCATGAACACGGCCAATCGCCCCAGGCACACATGTTTATCCCAGTTGCTTTGTTTGAATTTCATGGATTGTGTGCAATTAAATGCAATGAAATGAATGCATTGTAATGTGTACAGTACTGTGCTACTGTGTTACTGTCTCAATTTCAGGTCTTTAAAAGCCAGAACACTAAAATGCCATTTTATGCACTCGCCTGCACTCGCGTCTTAAGGCGGTACGGTTGAAAAAAATCCCGCGCCATGACATGGGTATTCCGAGGTATACACCACATGATTTGTTAAAATAATGGCCGCTGCATCTGTACATTTTAAATAATGCACAGTAACTCTGCGTAATGAACTCTAAATAGTTGCTTTCCAGTAGTTTACAAAAGGGTGTTCATATTGTTATCATTTAATTGGGTTTTTCACTGTAGTGGATCAGCAAACCCACAGAGGAGCTGCTTTGGAGCACTTATACAATGATAATCTGACAGGAAAAACTTAGCAGTGCTGCCAATGCAAAGGAACATGCTGCTTAACTTTATAGGCTATGCTTACAGCTTGATATATAACAGCAAGGAGAATTCTGAAGAAGATTTAATAGCTTTTCTTTATTCAAGCCCATCTAAAAGCATTTTCAATCATAATGCATGTTTTACACTATAGTTCTTCAGCGGAGCAAATGAGGTTGTAAACTCTTGTGGCTGATATACAGTATATCAAGCTGAAAGTGCAACCTACCTAAAGCAACAAATACCCACTGTCAAGGACGTCGAAATGTCCGTTCTGACTTCAATAATGTTCTTTACTACTAATAAAAGATATGAAAGCAGAACAAGACTAATTACTATGTCCCATTACCATGACTCTTTGTTAAAAGGAAAAAAAATATTATGTTGATATGTATTTCTGATCGAAGAAACCATAGTGTGTTCTCACAAATGGCACACCTGTGAGCAATGAGCACATGACTTGTATATGTGACAAGGGCTAATACACAGAGCTATATCGCTGACCTATTTTTCTTTTTTTTTTAGGTTCTCTTAAATGAGTAAAATCTCCCCTCATTCTTTCACAAATATAATGTTAAAATGCTGCCACCACTAAAAATAGTATTAAGTTCTACTTGCAGAGTTTTTAGTCTCTGTTTACTAAGAAACATATGTAATTAGCACACAATAATCAATTATAGCAAAACGTGTCTGAAAATGCAATCACTCTCTTAAAAACATGCAAAGTTCAATTAGGGCCCAAAGACAAAACGTATTCAATTTTAGATTTAATATAAAAAAGTAGTCCAGTGCTTAGTTTACAGAAAAAAATAATGTTAAAAGAAACATACAGTATAACATATATGCAAACAGTTAAAAAACAGAATCCTTCCATAGGCTCAGTACCACAAGCTTGTCGTAAACCAAATGTAATGCCTATGTTTAAAAGGGCGCTAGATCACAACCGGGGAATTACAGACCTGTAAGCCTGGCTTCAATAGTGGGAAAGCTACTTGAAGGTTTAATATGGGATAATATTTAGGAATACCTAATGAAAACCAAATTATTAGTAATAGTCAGCATGGATGTATGAAGGATAGGTTGTGCCAAACCAACCTTATTAGTTCCTTTGAGGAGGTAAGTAGGAATTTAGACCAGAGTAATGCAATTGTCTACTTATATTTTTATAAGGATTTTGATACAATTCCAAACAAGAGGTTAGTGTACAAAATAAAGCAAATTGGACTTGGAATCGGTTAAAATATTTGCACATGGATTAAAAACTGGTTGAAGGATAGTGTAATGATGCTCATCTGAAGCAGGGAGCAGACCAGCAGGGTTGATGTAGGTAGGTCAAACAACCAACCTGAGCTGAGTGACAGAGTCCTGATAGAGTAGTGTGTAGTAGTCTGAAGCTAAGGGCTGGCAGCAGAGTTGCGAAGTAGGTGTGAATGCAGAGGTCGAAGCAGGCTGAAGTCAAGGATAGTCAAGATACTTGCAGTGGTCGGGGTGGGCTGAAGACAAGGATAGTCGTGGTACGTGAGCCGGACCTGGACAATAAGACAATACGTATAAATACGTTGCATGAACACAGCAGGAAACTGGAACTTTGCTTTGCAACTTCCTGCTCACAGGGCTGTCCTTTTAAAGGACATTGTCAGGAGCAAAATTGGACGATCCAGCCAGAGAGGGCGAGGAGGAGCAAAATCCCAGACCGGAACGTGAAAACCCATAAATGATTTTGCCAAACCTCATAGACAGACAACAGAGACTTCTAATAAATGGAACTTTTTCAGGTTGGGCTAAAGTTGTGAGTGGAGTTCCTCAAGGATTGGTACTGGGACCCCTGTTTTTTTACTTGTTTATTAATTACCTTGAGGTTGGTAGAGAGAGCAAAGTCTCCATCTTTGCTGATGACATTAAATTGTGTAAGGTAGTAAAATCAGGGCAGGATGTAATTTCTCTCCAGAAGGACTTGGATAGACTAGAAATTTGGGCAAGTAAATGGCAGATGATGTTTTATATAGTTATATGTAAGGTTATGCATTTGGGAAACAAGAATAAATAGGCAACTTACTGTACAAATTCAATTGGGATAAAATAGGAAAATCCTTGAAGGAACTTCCGTGACTTGTTCAGTTTTATCCTTTGTGAGGTGTTTCAGCGGTCCGGGACACTACCAGTCGGGACACTACCAGTCGGGTATACTGTATTTTACCCTTTTTATAACTGTGATTGGTCTGGATTATTGTGAATCTACCACCAGCTGTGGCGGTTTGGACCATTTTGTGTTTTTAATTGTCACATGTGGTTGTTATGTTATGTCATACATTTTGGGTTATATATTGTTAGGTATTGCACATACAATTGATATTCAGAGGCTAAATATATGACAATTGTCCAGTTAGTCTACCTTTGATTGGTTTGGGTCCACATTAACCCCCCCCACTCCACTATCCCATCTTGATTTTTGGGTGATTACATTTGCAGTATCTCTGCCCAGTGGTCCACAAAGGTACCCATAAGGCAGAACAACCCCATTTAGATACTAACACTGTGAGGAGAAAACAGACTGAATCTTTTTTTAAAGATGCAATGGATCCTATTGCTGTTGTCCCAAATCAAGCTCTTATGCCATACTCTTGAGAAATTAATGTTTACAGAAATAAGATTCTGGTGGGACAAATTAAGTTTAGAGCAATCCATTAAGGCACAAAGGATCCCTAGAGGGCAGAGATTATTAAAACTGCTTACAGCTGTGTCCACCTTTATCCTAATGCGGCCGTAGTCGTGTCGCTCTGACATGACGCGGCCAGATGCGGTTGGTTTTCTTTTTTTCCGTAGCGGTTTTCGGTATGTTAGCGCTCTGATTTTTACCGCTGTCTGCTATACTACAATACTCTCTAAAATCACAGGTGGGCGTTCGCGAGCTATTGTCTTAAAAGTCTAATACTGTAGCAATTCAACCTACAGTACAGTACAACCGTACATTCTCTGCAAGTCTGTGTGCACGCACAGTACTGTAATTGTAAAATGAAACGCATAGGCGTGTTACAGTATCACATTTTCGGCTCATACAGCATACAACTTCTTATCTACTTCTTATCTACAGTACACATCTCCCACACCATTCCTTGGAATTTATGGCTTTCTGGCTTCAATCCTAAAGTACTATTTCAACTTCTTATCTACTTCTTATCTACAGTACACATCTCCCACACCATTCCTTGGAATTTATGGCTTTCTGGCTTCAATCCTAAAGTACTATTTCAACTTCTTATCTACTTCTTATCTACAGTACACATCTCCCACACCATTCCTTGGAATTTATGGCTTTCTGGCTTCAATCTTCCCGAACCTGTCATCACATTCCTGCGTGTATAACGTACAGAGCCTGGTGTCACATTCATTTACTGTAGAAGTTCAAGTCTGAATTTTTTTTGTGTTTTTTTGTTTCGATTCCAGACAAGTGCTTGCATAAAAAAATCTTGATATTCTGATATTCAATCGGCACTCTAGCTTTTTAATGCGACACTAGTCATGCACATGCTTTATTTATGTGATTTAAATTTATTTGGGGGTGTGGGTGATGCTGGTCACTGATACGGTAAGATTGATCTCTTCACTTATTTGGTCAACATAATTAATAATACAGTATAGCTAAATACTATATATATAATACTGTAATATAATAGTTATATAAATATACAGCAATAACTATATATATATATATATATATATATACAGGTAAACCCCGTTATAGCGCGGTCCTCGGGAGCCACCCGATCCGACCGCGCTACAAACAGGGTCGCGCTAATTAAATTAAATAAATTAATTAATTAAACAAATTTAAAAATGGCCGCCGCGCCCGGGGTTCCGTGTCTACAGAGGGGGGAGAGCTGGGATTGCATCATCGCACTGTGCTGCACTGTGCTACTCCTCCCTCCTCCCTCCTCCTTCCTCCCTCCTCCCTCCTCCCTCCACCCTCCTCCCCAGCAGTCAGAGAGCTGCAGGCAGTGCTTGGAGAGTGCGAGGCTCAGGGCTGCAGCCTCCTCTCCAAGGCAATTTTACTCACATGTCCACTGATCACTTGCACAGCAGCTTCTCCTGCTCTCACTCGCAAACTTTTCAGAGACGCCGGGGGAGCCTGCCCTGTCTAGGAAGAGAGCTGTGTGTCTGTGTGTCTGTGTGTCTGTGTGTCTGTGTGTCTGTGTGTCTGTGTGTCTGTGTTCCTGTGTTCCTGATAGCTTCTCCTGCTCTACACCACAGACATTCTATCTTGTGTGGGGGGGGGGGGATTAGGGGGAGAGGGAGAGAGTGTGTGTGTGTGTGTGCTGTACAGTGTCCTGTGAGTGTGTGTGCTGTGCAGTGTCCTGTGAGTGTGTGTGCTGTGCAGTGTCCTGTGAGGGTGTGTGCTGTGCAGTGTCCTGTGAGTGTGTGTGCAGTGTGCAGTGTCCTGTGAATGTGTGTGCTGTGTCCTGTGAGTGTGTGTGCAGTGTGCAGTGTCCTGTGAGTGTGTGTGCAGTGTGCAGTGTCCTGTGAGTGTGTGCAGTGTCCTGTGAGTGTGTGCAGTGTGCAGTGTCCTGTGAGTGTGTGCAGTGTGCAGTGTCCTGTGAGTGTGTGCAGTGTCCTGTGAGTGTGTGTGCAGTGTGCAGTGTCCTGTGAGTGTGTGCAGTGTCCTGTGAGTGTGTGCAGTGTGCATTGTCCTGTGAGTGTGTGCAGTGTGCAGTGTCCTGTGAGTGTGTGCAGTGTCCTGTGAGTGTGTGTGCAGTGTGCAGTGTCCTGTGAATGTGTGTGCAGTGTGCAGTGTCCTGTAAGTGTGTGTGCAGTGTGCAGTGTCCTGTGAGTGTGTGTGCAGTGTGCTGTGTCCTGTGAGTGTGTGCAGTGAGTGTGTGCAGTGTGTGTGTGCAGACAGTGTATGCAGTGTGCAGTCAGTGTGTGCAGTGTCCTGTGAGTATGTAGTGTCCTGTGAGTGTGTGCAGTGGTGCAGTGAGAGTGTGTGCAGTGAGAGTGTGTGCAGTGAGTGTGTGCAGTGAATGTGTGCAGTGAGTGTGTGTGCAGTGAGTGTGTGATTTGGATCAGAGATGATTTAATCACTCTTACAATTTAATTCGGATCAGAGATGATTTAATCACTCTTACAATTTAATTCAGATCAGAGATGGTGATGAGTGGAAGACAGCTTTTAATACTGTGATGGTCACTACGAATACATGGTCATGCAATTAGGGTTATGCAATGCACCAGCCATATTTAAAAATTTCATCAATGAGATTTTCCGGGATCTACTTGACCAATTTCTCATGGTATATCTGGACGATATCCTTATCTTTTCCAGTTCTTTGGCCGAACATCGAGCACAGGTTAGACTGGTCCTCCAAAGACTTCGGGACTACTCCCTCTTCTTTGCCAAGCTTGAGAAGTGTCAGCTCGAACAGAAGAAGATTTCTTTCCTTGGGTATTTCATCTCTTCCCTTGGGTTTGAGATGGATCATGCGAAGATATCGGCAGTGCATTAGGCCTCAAACCGACGCAAAGATTTCTTGGGTTCGCCAACTACTACCGACGATTTATTAGGAATTTCTCAAAGGTGGTTGCACCCATTATGACTCTTACTAAGAAAGGGGTGAATCCTAAAATATGGCCCTCTGAGGATCTTCTGGCTTTCGAGAAGCTCAAGTCCACCTTTTCTTCGGCACCTGTGCTGATCCATCCAGATCCTACAGTATGAAACCCTTCGTGCTTGAAGTGGACGCCTCTGATCTTGCGGCCAGAGCCGTTCTTTCTCTAAGGAAGGATTTTCATGGAAAACTCCACCCCTGTGCCTTCTTTTCTAAAAAAAAAAAATGCTGCCAGGGAAAGGAACTATGATGTTGGAAATCAGGAACTCCTGGCTATGAAAATGCCCTTGAAGAATGAAGACATTTGCTTGAGGGGAACACTTCTCTGATTACAATCCTTATAGACCACAAGAACCTCAAATACATTGAAGGATCAAAGAGACTTGGGACGCGTCAGGCAAGGCAAGCTCTCTTCTTCACTTGGTTCAACTTTGTGATCTCATCGTCCAGGATCCAAGAACATCAAAGCAGATGCTCTATCTCGACAATTCTTTCCTGACGGTTTCTAGGAGATAGATAAGGGGCCCAATTCCATCTTCACAGATCATCTCTGCCATATCATCATCACTTCTGCAAAAGATGTTGCAGACTCAGGCAGAGGATCCTAGGTCAACGTCCACATCTTCGTTTTAATTATTTGTCCCCCCACCCCCAATTCCGAAGTGAGGTGATGCAATGGGGTCATAACTGCAGGACGGTTGGTCAGCCAGGGGTTAGCAAGTTTTGCAATTTCCTCGAACAAATTATTTTGGTGAGTGAAAAAACAAGTGACGCCGCAGTTTTTGCTGTTTGGAGGAGTCGTGACCGCGGCGTCACTTGTTTTTTCACTTACCTCTTCTATTTCCGGCTGGAGCACACGAGGACATCACCACACAGCAGACTGCTGGGCAACTTTCAAACCAGCACTTTGGCAGATCACAAAGGAGTCGTGAGTTCTGACCGCTGGGTTTATTCCGGGACACAGGGCGTGGGTGAGGCGTTCAGCTACCGGTTCATTAGGGATTTATTTTCGGGCATTTCCCTGGACGTGCCCGCTGGTATTTCCCCCGGTTTGGGCCCCCCGCCCTGTTTTAGTCTGCACGGCTATATCCTGGTTGCTTATTGTCTTTATACTTTCAAGGATGTCTACCTCTTGCTACCACGGACTTGCATAAACAGACCACCACGGTTTTGGTAGCCACGGTATTTCGAGGGGTTTACCCCCCTATATTCTGTCCATAAATTATTTTGGTGGCCAGAGACCTGCAAAGACATACAGTAAAGCAGTTTTTGTCAGCCTGCGTTATATGTGCTCAGACGAAGGTGCCAAGAACATTACCCAGTGGGTTGCTCCAGCCCTTATCCACTCCCATCTGCCCATTTACCCACTAATCTATGGATTTTATCATGGAACTGCCTCCCTCAAGGGGTATGACTATTAGGGGTATAACTGGTAGTAGTCGATCGATTTACACGACAGGCCCATTTTGTTCCTCTCAGGAAGCTACCCACGGCCTCTGAACTATTGGAGATCTTTATTAAGGAGATATTCTGCCTCCATAGAGTCCCGACGGATATAGTCACAGAACACGAATCCCAATTAGTCTCCAGATTTGGGAAAGCCTTCTGTCAAAGAATGGGTATCTCCATATAATTCTCTTCTGTCTACCATCCCCAGTCCAATGGTCTCACGGAAAAGGCCAACCAGTCCTTAGAACAATTCCTCCGCTGCTTTGTTTCTGAGCAACAGGAAGACTGGGTTGATCTGCTCCTGTGGGCTGAGTTTTCCCACAATTCCATGAAACACGATTCAACACTTGAATCATCATTCTTTTGTGCCTATGGGTACCATCACGGTGCCCCTGCTCCTTCCAGTCCCCTCTCCGGAGTTCCTGCAGTGGATGACAAAATCCAAGAACTCCAATTACTCTGGAAGAATTCAGGTCAATCTGACCAAAGCCGCCCTCTAGCAAAAAACCCAGGTGGATAAACATGGATGACCACCGCCCCCGTTTTAAGTGGGAGATCACGTTTGGCGGGCTACAAAAAATATCCTCTTGAAACTGCCTTCCTCCAAACTCGGGCCCAAGTTCATTGGACCTTACAAAATCCTGAAACAAGTCAACCCGTGGCATCCAAACTGGAACTTCCAGATAACTTAAGAATACCCCCAGTGTTCCATGTCTCTCTCCTCAAGCTGTTCTTCCAGAACACCTTCTCTCCTCCTACCTTCCCTCCACCTAGACCGTTCTTGGTGGATGTATAGGAGGAATTTGAAGTAAGCCAAACACTGGATTCCTGTAGATCCCATGGCAGGCTACAGTACTTGTCTATTGAAAGGGTTATGGACCCGAGGAAAATTCATGGATCAAATCCAGGGATGTCCATGCTCCCAACCTGGTCCGGACTTTTAATCGGAAATTCCCTGCAAACCGGCTTAGATCGCCCAGAGGTCTCTCCTCAAGAGGGGGGTACTGTAAGGATTCTGCACGATTCATGCCAGGTTTTGCTGCGGTTCTGGTTTTCCAACTCACCTGCCCTTTCTGCTCACTGTGGCCATTATGAGTACTGGCAGCCTGCTACAAGGCTGCAGTTCTGAGTGGGAGTCGTCGAGCAAACTCCTAACGTTTGCAGTTCTTGTTGGTCTTTGCAGTCACGCTTTACCCTTCTGCCTGTTTTGATTCCCCTGTTGCTGACCCCGGACCGTGACCCTAACCTCACTGCTTTCTGCCTGCCCTGACCTCTGCCAGTGTTCTGAACGTTGCAATTCTGCCACAAGCCCTGACCCCTGCCTGCTTACAGACTACGGATACACTTACAGGACTTTGTCGCTGGGCTCTGGTCAGTTTATTTGCATGAAATGTGTGGAGCGTATTTCAGAAATAGATAACAGTATTTATTGGTTGAAAAACACAAATACACTCACATGTAAAAGTGTCCGTGTCAGCAAAGGTAGAATCCGTGTACTCTCGCGCAGTGATGATCTCTGTCCCCGCGTCCGGTAACAGGAGCTGCAGCAAGCTGGAACTGGAGTGGCAACAAGAGACTATGGGAGCCTCCACAGGACAAAAAAGCTGGCGGTCTGTGGTCAAATCCTTCTCAGGCATTGTTATTCTGCCTTTCTGACTTTGTTCTTTCGTCTCCTGTATGTGCCGGTCTGCTTTGTCTTAATGCTACTCGTCATGTCGGTTGTCATAGAACAGGCCTGCACAACTCCAGTCCTTGAGGGCCGCAAACAGGCCAGATTTTCAGGATATCCCTACTTCAGCACAGCTGGGTTAAATAGTGCTCAGTATTAAATAGTGCTCAGGACTGGAGTTGTGCAGGCCTGTCATAGAAGAACGCATTTGTGCTTATCAAAGCAAAGCAGTGGCATCATTTGCCCCTGGATATCTGTCTGTGCCAGCCACGGCGTCCAGACTTTTAGAAATTTTGCGCCAGTGTCATTAAATAAACTCGTTAACTTTGCCATCTGACAAACAAACCAAATTTTATTTCTAATTTTGGGAATAGATGGAATCTCTTGCTGCTACCATAATGCTGCGAGCTCACATCTCACCGCTGTTGCAAAATGCGCAACTACAGGTGCGCAGACGAGTATTCTAAAACTTACCTTAAATTTGCCTTGAAAAATCTCAGGCTATCACCAACAAGATCCAGGTACATGCTGGGTACATGTTGCAACATTTCAGTGACATTTCTGAACAGACTAATGGCCTATCGGATTAACACAGCAGGGTCCCTGGCAGTCCCATTCAGTTTGAATGGGACTGCCAGGGACCCCCGCTGTTAATCCGATGGGCCATTAATCTGTCTGCAGAAATGTTGCAGCATGTACCCAGCATGTACCCAGCATGTACCCAGCATGTACCTTGGTCTTGTTGGTGATTGCCCCAGATTTGTTTTAGAATACTCGTCGGAACTACAGTAGTTTATGTTCTACTTTAGCTAGTCCTGGTGTCTGTCTATTCAGGCGGAATAGCCATGGATCTAGGGGAATAGAGAGGTCAAAAATCCTCTGTAGCCAATCTCTAATTTGTTCCCATAAGGACCAAATGATCCTCGCCAAGCAAAGTTCTAACGTTTGCAGCTCTTGTTGGTCTTTGCAGTCACAATTTGCCTTTTTGCCTGTTTTGATTCCCCTGTTGCAGACCCCGGACCGTGACCCCGACCTCGCTAATTTCTGCCTGCCTTGACCTTTGCCTGTCTCCTGGACTTTGCAATTCTGCCACCAGCCCTGACCCCTGCCTGCTTACCAACTACGGATACTATTACAGGACTATGTTCCTGGACTCTGATTTGTTTATTTGTATTCCTACCTCAGCCCTGCAGGTCTGCTTCCTGATTTGAGACAAGCACCATCACAGTTGTGAACTATGTGACAGGTAAAGAACAAAGTACTGCAATTTCTTAATTGTCTCACAAATGATGTCATATATGTAATTGACTGTCCATGTAAATTGCTTTACATTGGAAAAACTATTAGGCCGCTGCACCCAGGGAACCACGGATTTCGATGCCTCTATGTTATGGAGGGGACCCTATGACTTGTAGAGGATTTTTGAACCAATGTTCGATTCAGTTCGAACGCCAGCCCTCCATGTTTTGCACCCACCGATCCAGGGTAGCCTACGTCATTTCCCTATTGACAGACGAGGCATTCGTCTGAGCCTCCCCTCTCTGGGAAAAGTAATCTCCACTAGTTAACGACGCCATTGTCTTTCTCCAAGAATTCAAAAGAGTTTTGCCGCCCCGGTCGCGGGTCATCTGCTTTTGCTTTGCTTTTTCGAATCCGGCAAGGACCCCGTACTGTTGGCTAGTATACTATTGAATTCCGAACCCTTGCTGTGGTGATGGGCTAGAACAATGAAGCTCTGCTGACAGCATTTTGGCAGGGGCTTTCTGAGGGTTTAAAGGATGAACTGACAGCCGGGACACCCCCAAAGGATCTTGAGGAATTAATTGTTCTCTGTATCTGAATAGATCTCCGGATGTGAGAAGGACAGACCTAGCGAGACCAGCCCTCAAAAACCCCAATAATCCAGCTTGCCCCCAACTTTCAGACCCCTCTTCTACACCTCTCTCTGTGGAGGAACAATGCAATTTGGTTATACCAAATTACCTGAGCAGGAGAGAACTAGGAGATGTGTCAAAGGGCTGTGTCTCTATTGTGGGCTCAAAGGTCATCTTGTCCAAAATTGTTCTAAAATTGGAAAACGTCAATGTCCAGTGAAGATAGAGGAATATTTTCTGGGCATTTCTTCTATTTCTTCTCCATCACAACCTTCATGACTCCTTCTGTCAGTTTCACTCTCCTGGGGACCAGCCTCCATCTTCATTCAGGCATTCGTGGATTCAGGAGCCACAGGGAATTTCATTGACCACACATTTGCAGAACTTCACTCCATTCCTCTCCATACTAGGGAGATTCCGTTAGCAGTAGTGGCCATTGATTGAAGGCTCCTAATAGCTGGGACCATCACACTCAAGACAAATCCATTGCTGGTTTCGGTTGGGGCACTTCACAAGGAGACACTTTCCTTCTATGTAATTTGCTCTCCCTCGACTCCAGTGGTCCTAGGACTTCCTTGGTTGCGGCACCACAACCCCAAGATTGATTGGGCGACCAGTCAAGTGACAGCTGGGGGACAACATTGCCATTGATATTGCCTTCCTGTGTCTCGCACCATCTCCAAGGTTCGGCTACCTACAGAAACTTCCTTGTCATGCCTTTCAGTTTTTTACCAGGACTTTGCCGATGTATTCAACAAAAAACAGGCAGAAGAGTTACCGCCACACCGACCTTATGATTGTGCCATCGATGTGCTCCAAGGGGCTGTCCCTCCTCGAGGTCGCTCTTACCCCCTTTCAGAACCAGAAACATAGGCAATGCAGGGAATACATTTTGATGAACCTCCAGCAAGGGTTATTTGCAAATCAAGTTTCCCTGCTGGAGCTGGTTTCTTCTTTGTTTCCAAAAAAGACAGTTCTCTGAGGCTATGTATCGATTACAGAGGCCTAAATAAAATCACTGTAAAAAATCGGTATCCTCTACCCCTCATTCCTTAACTTTTCGCCCGCTTACGCAAGGCTACGATCTGCACCAAACTGCAGATCGTAGCCTTGATTCTGTAACGCTCGGCCTGCCCACAAGCCAAACGAGACCCCGGCACTGAGGTGGAAAGAGTAATACACACACCTAGCAGTAAACAGGGGCACAGCCGGAGTGTGGAAGTAGCGTAGGTGGTCCTGGTAACAAAAATGGAATGGGTACCGTACTTGCCAACTCCAGCGTAGAAAGGTAAAGTTCGTAAGCCAATGGTCGTGGGATGGAGAGAGCAGCGTAGTAGAGTGTCCGTAAGCCGTGTCCAAGGGATATAGAAGTCTAGTAATAGAAGGGTAGTAATGGCCAAATCCAAAGGGTTCCAGAGAGCAGCGTAATAGAAGTCCAAAGCCAAAGGTCAAGATCCAGGGAGGTCAGCAGAATATCCAGGGACAGGAACTGAAAGACAAAAGGGGCCAGGCAACAGCAGACACCACCAAGGTACAGAAGCTATGCAGAGCAAGGAGGTAATGATGAGGGGAGACTAAATAGGGGGCTGGGACCTATCAGAGGAAGGGAAGGAACGGAGGAGCAGCCCGAGCGAAGACCTGATAGGGGAGAAGTGCCTGGGAAGCTGGGACCTATCAGGGCAAGGGGAGGAGAGGAGGAGCGGCCCGGGAAAGGATCAGATTGGGGAGAACGGCCTGGGGGGTGGACCTGATGGAGCAGGGGCAGGGAAGCATCTGATGCTGGCGCAGCACCTGAGGAGGCGGGGTCAAGCACACAGTGCCAGTGAATGGAAGCCTGGGTCCGCGCGCGCCCGTAAGGGTGACGCGCACGACTTGGAAGTGCGGGAGCAGCCGGGGGGGGGGGGGACCGCGAGGATTGAGGCACACCACCGGGGAGCCTGGGTGGCAAGGGGATAAGGTAAGGAGGTGCTGGAAGCGGGTCTACCCGCAGCGCGGATCCTTACAGATTCGGATCAGAGATGATTTAATCACTCTTACAATTTAATTCAGATCAGAGATGGTGATGAGTGGAAGACAGCTTTTAATACCGTGATGGTCACTACGAATATATGGTCATGCAATTAGGGTTATGCAATGCACCAGCCATATTTAAAAATTTCATCAATGATATTTTCCGGGATCTACTTGACCAATTTCTCATGGTATATCTGGACGATATCCTTATCTTTTCCAGTTCTTTGGCCGAACATCGAGCACAGGTTAGACTGGTCCTCCAAAGACTTCGGGACTACTCCCTCTTCTTTGCCAAGCTTGAGAAGTGTCAGCTCGAACAGAAGAAGATTTCTTTCCTTGGGTATTTCATCTCTTCCCTTGGGTTTGAGATGGATCATGCGAAGATATCGGCAGTGCATTAGGCCTCAAACCGACGCAACGATTTCTTGGGTTCGCCAACTACTACCGACGATTTATTAGGAATTTCTCAAAGGTGGTTGCACCCATTATGACTCTTACTAAGAAAGGGGTGAATCCTAAGATATGGCCCTCTGAGGCTCTTCTGGCTTTCGAGAAGCTCAAGTCCACCTTTTCTTCGGCACCTGTGCTGATCAATCCAGATCCTACAGTATGAAACCCTTCGTGCTTGAAGTGGACGCCTCTGATCTTGCGGCCAGAGCCGTTCTTTCTCTAAGGAAGGATTTTCATGGAAAACTCCACCCCTGTGCTGTGCCTTCTTTTCTAAAAAAAAAATGCTGCCATGGAAAGGAACTATGATGTTGGAAATCAGGAACTCCTGGCTATGAAAATGCCCTTGAAGAATGGAGACATTTGCTTGAGGGGAACACTTCTCTGATTACAATCCTTATAGACCACAAGAACCTCAAACACATTGAAGGATCAAAGAGACTTGGGACGCGTCAGGCAAGGCAGGCTCTCTTCTTCACTTGGTTCAACTTTGTGATCTCATCGTCCAGGATCCAAGAACATCAAAGCAGATGCTCTATCTCGACAATTCTTTCCTGACGGTTTCTAGGAGATAGATAAGGGGCCCAATTCCATCTTCACAGATCTTCTCTGCCATATCATCATCACTTCTGCAAAAGATCTTGCAGGCTCAGGCAGAGGATCCTAGGTCAACGTCCACATGTTCGTTTTAATTATTTGTCCCCCCACCCCCAATTCCGAAGTGAGGTGATGCAATGGGGTCATAACTGCAGGACGGTTGGTCAGCCAGGGGTTAGCAAGTTTTGAAATTTCCTCGAACAAAATATTTTGGTGGCCAGAGACCTGCAAAGACATACAGTAAAGCAGTTTTTGTCAGCCTGCGTTATATGTGCTCAGACGAAGGTGCCAAGAACATTACCCAGTGGGTTGCTCCAGCCCTTATCCACTCCCATCTGCCCATTTACCCACTAATCTATGGATTTTATCATGGAACTGCCTCCCTCAAGGGGTATGACTATTAGGGGTATAACTGGTAGTAGTCGATCGATTTACACGACAGGCCCATTTTGTTCCACTCAGGAAGCTACCCACGGCCTCTGAACTATTGGAGATCTTTATTAAGGAGATATTCTGCCTCCATAGAGTCCCGACGGATATAGTCACAGAACACGAATCCCAATTAGTCTCCAGATTTGGGAAAGCCTTCTGTCAAAGAATGGGTATCTCCCTATAATTCTCTTCTGTCTACCATCCCCAGTCCAATGGTCTCACGGAAAAGGCCAACCAGTCCTTAGAACAATTCCTCCGCTGCTTTGTTTCTGAGCAACAGGAAGACTGGGTTGATCTGCTCCTGTGGGCTGAGTTTTCCCGCAATTCCATGAAACACGATTCAACACTTGAATCATCATTCTTTTGTGCCTATGGGTACCATCACGGTGCCCCTGCTCCTTCCAGTCCCCTCTCCGGAGTTCCTGCAGTGGATGACAAAATCCAAGAACTCCAATTACTCTGGAAGAATTCAGGTCAATCTGACCAAAGCCGCCCTCTAGCAAAAAACCAGGTGGATAAACATGGATGACCACCGCCCCCGTTTTAAGTGGGAGATCACGTTTGGCTGGCTACAAAAAAATATCCTCTTGAAACTGCCTTCCTCCAAACTCGGGCCCAAGTTCATTGGACCTTACAAAATCCTGAAACAAGTCAACCCGTGGCATCCAAACTGGAACTTCCAGATAACTTAAGAATACCCCCAGTGTTCCATGTCTCTCTCCTCAAGCTGTTCTTCCAGAACACCTTCTCTCCTCCTACCTTCCCTCCACCTAGACCGTTCTTAGTGGATGTATAGGAGGAATTTGAAGTAAGCCAAACACTGGATTCCTGTAGATCCCATGGCAGGCTACAGTACTTGGTCCATTGAAAGGGTTATGGACCCGAGGAAAATTCATGGATCAAATCCAGGGATGTCCATGCTCCCAACCTGGTCCGGGCTTTTAATCGGAAATTCCCTGCAAACCGGCTTAGATCGCCCAGAGGTCTCTCCTCTAGAGGGGGGTACTGTAAGGATTCTGCACGATCCATGCCAGGTTTTGCTGCGGTTCGGGTTTTCCAACTCACCTGCCCTTTCTGCTCACTGTGGCCATTATGAGTACTGGCAGCCTGCTACAAGGCTGCAGTTCTGAGTGGGAGTCGTCGAGCAAACTCCTAACGTTTGCAGTTCTTGTTGGTCTTTGCAGTCACGCTTTACCCTTCTGCCTGTTTTGATTCCCCTGTTGCTGACCCCGGACCGTGACCCTAACCTCACTGCTTTCTGCCTGCCCTGACCTCTGCCAGTGTTCTGAAAGCTGCAATTCTGCCTCCAGCCCTGACTCCTGCCTGCTTACAGACTACGGATACACTTACAGGACTTTGTCGCTGGGCTCTGGTCAGTTTATTTGCATCCCTACCTCAGCCCTGCGGGTCTGCTTCCTGATTTGAAACAAAGGGGGATAGAGATTTAAAACTTCTTCAGAGAGAACAAGTTTGGATCTATACTATGCACAGTAAAACACCTTTACATTAGTTCTGAATTAAATGATAGAACTCAATCACTTTCTGAAAGAATAAGGAGAAGTGTTAACTATTTAGTGCAATATAGTGTTCTTTTAAGGGTCCTCATTTTCATATGTTAATTAGTGGAAAAACAGAAACTAGGGCACTAGCTAGAACCAGGGGCACCAGAAGCGGAGAATAGGCAGTGTAAACACAATGTGTGATACTACCGTTTTAGATGAAAGTGATTGTCTCCAGAGACGAGTCCTATCAGCTCTAACCCCACTCGGATTTGTCCAAGATCCTTAGATCATGTGAAAGAAAGAGAAACAACAGGGGAGCAAAGGACAACGACCAGAGGGAAATGTCAAGACTGTGTGATAGACAATCAAGACTAAGGCAATGCAATTAAAAAATATAAACAATAAAACAATAATAAAAATGTTAATAAAAACATGGAGTGCACAAATCTGCACCCAATGGGGAGTAAGGGTAGTGTGGTATAACAATAATCAATAAGAACATTATTTACACGGCCATGTGTAAGCACAGAAGAATAGAAAGTTATATTGGTGGCTTCCTTCACAGTCTGCACGGCTGTGTGTAGGGTCAATCAGTGGAACTGGTATGTGTCAGATGACGTGATGTCAGCTTCACCTCTCTCCCACATAGTTCCCCCACAGTACAATGAAATGTGTGGGGCGTATTTCAGAAATAGATAACAGTATTTACTGGTAGAAAAACACAAATACACACATGTAAAAGTGTCCGTGTCAGCAAAGGTAGAATCCGTGTACTCTCGCGCAGTGATGATCTCTGTCCCCGCGTCCGGTAACAGGAGCTGCAGCAAGCTGGAACTGGAGTGACAACAAGAGACTATGGGAGCCTCCACAGGACAAAAAGGCTGGCGGTCTGGAGCTACGCGTTTCGCCGTTAACATGGCTTCATCAGGCTCTATAATTCAGTTTCAGTGGTGTCCATACTCTTTATAGACCCAATGTGATTGATTTCAATGAAAAACAGGTGTTTATTGCACCTAATTAGGTAGAAAATGTCCATCCCAACAGATTGTATGTCCCAGTCTGTGATTGGCCAAAAGTTCTGGTGATGTCAATCTTGGGTATAGTCCCACCCCCAATGATACATATCCTCCCAGACACTTGGAATAAAGTCCATATGTTAATTGCCCATTTGTGATCTTTTGGGCCTCTGATATTTATACATGGTATGTACATATTTTCATGACAAGTTTGGATATGATCCATTATACCATCAGGGAATATTATATTTTATACCATAATCCGGCAAGTAATAAGTGAAATATATTGTGTATCTGAAGTTTTTTCTCTTTTTTATAAATTGCTATCCAAATAGACCTGCGTTTGGTCCCTAGGGATGGAAATATCTACTATATGGTTTGCATAGCATTTCATGATATGTTTTAATGTTGAGGACCTTCATGGTTTGAGTCCTAGTGATATTTCCTCCAGGGGACCATGTGAGCCATTAAGCCCCTTGGAACTCAGTATTAATAACTGAGTTCCCAGGTGCTAGGCTTTTTGATTAATCACTAGGGTATCTGAATGATTTATCAGGCTCCTGTCATTATAGGAATAACCAATATCTCTTATCCTTCATTAATTCTATTCTATAAGAAATCAGTATGTAACAGTGGTGTGGGTCTATATAGTTTTCATCAATGGCCCATCAGAGAGATTTTCCATCAAATTTTTAGATGTTTCAATATGCTGTTGTCACTTTTTTTTAATTAATCAGAGTGCTCCAATTCTACAACACATCTGGCCAAGTATGATCTAGTTTGGTCAATACCATGGGTGACCAATTGCTTATAAGATCAGGAATATGCCCAACACTTTAGAATATATGGAGACATATATGTTCCATATTGTCACACTCCTGTTGAATTTGAATAGATAATAATAGGATAAATATGCTTATCCATCACACAAATATAAGTAGAACACAATATATTAAATAGATTCATTTTCCATGATTCACAGTTTTGATAGTTTCTGGAATTTTGTTTTTCGTTTTTGTATATATTGTTTTCAATGATGTTATGTATTGTTCAATGTTTAATGTTTCAATGTTTGTGTATGTTACCCTGAGGAGCAAATTTTCTTGGTTTTGAGGTAACCAATAGGAAAAGGTTGAATCATATATATAGGACAACCCCCAAAGCAGAGGTGGGCAAACTATTTTTCAATGTAGCCACAGATGTAGCGAATGAGAAGTGAAAATCGCCACACAATGTAAAAATTGAGAATTTAGGTTGCTCAATCGAACATTTAAAACAACACACACTGTTTGTCTGCTTGACTCACCTCAGCACTATCACCTGCTGATGGTTCACTCGTTGACTCATTCAGAAAGCGGAAACCAGCACACACCGTCAGGAAAAAGTTTATTTTACTGTGGGAGCTGGCAAACTCAAATTCGCCACACTTTCATGGCCAATTCGCCACTTGTGGTGATTGGCGACAGGTTTGCCCACCTCGGCCCTAGACTAATAGACCCAACCCCTGACGAAGCGTATGTGACGCGAAAAGCATAGAGGTGTTGCAGGTCTGCACGGTAACCACGCAGGACGTTGTGACATCAGACACCCAGCGCTTTTCCCTGAAACCACGAGAAAGTTGCATAGAGCTCTGCAGCTTTCTCATGGTATTGTGATAGGACTTGAGTTTAGATCGCTCTGCTGTATTCCGGAGTTCATCTACCAGAGGGACCTGACGTGATCATCTTGTTCATCTTTGGGAGTGACTGTGTGGATACTTCTTAAATTCATATGAAATTGTAAGTTTTATAATTGTTTATATTTTATATAAAGTGATTTTATTTTTCAGTTGATATTGTCTTTCCTTTGCACTCTCTTTTTTGTTTGAATTCTTGAAGGAGAAGGATAGGATTGCTTATCAATAGCATGCTTTGCAATAGTGCCCAAAGACATGTAGAAGCTGCAAAGGAAAATATCTTATCTTGCATTAAACGGGCAATGGACAGAAGGGAAGTAAATATAATTGTGCTCCTCTATAAAGCATTAGTAATCCCACACCTTGAATATGGAGTACAGTTTGGGGCACTACTCCATAAAAAAGACATTATTGAACTATAAAAAGTGCAGAGAAGAGCCGCTAAATTAATAAAGGGGTTGGAAAAATCTCTCTTAGAGGCTAGCTAAATTAGATTTGTTTACATTAGAAAAGAGTGGATATGATAACTACTGTATATCGGGGACAATATACAGTAATGAGCTTTTAAAAGAACTATTCATTCCAAGGGCAGTACAAACGACACTGGGTCATCTCTTAAGGTGGGAGAGAAGTATATTTCACCAACAGAATTACCAAAAAGGCTCAAGCTCGCATTTTTTTGAAAGCTTGCTGAGTTCTAGGTACTCTGTTAAATAAAAAAGACTAAACAACTTCTAATAACTAACATTATCTTTCTCACCTTCTTCAAAATAGCGAGATTGGTATTGTATGTCCATCAGAGCCTAACATATGGGTTTTGCTGTTAAACCATGCGGTTTGTCACTTTTTATAAATGTGGTTTAAACTACAGTATGCGATTTGCTATACAGAATATGGATTTTTGGCTAGTTTGAATTCACTACTCACTGAATGACCATGTCAAACTGTTTGGTTTTACAAGGACAAAATCACAGCTACAGATGCAGCATTATTGATGGTCGCGCTGCCACTCCTAAATCCGCTGTGGCACCGTGTTTCCTTCATCTGTGCTCGCAGAGTCCCAGTAAGGAGACTTAATGGCCCATCGGGATTAACACAGCTGTGGTCCCTGGGTCAGCTTGGAACACACGCTGTCGGAATCCTACCGGGTTGCACCTGTCTGTAAGAGACGCACAGACAGGTGTAACCCAGTGGGATTCACACAGCGTGAGCCCCATTCAGAGGCAGGGACCCCCACTGTGTTAATCCCGATGACCCATTACCGACAGCTATGCCATGCTGCGCGGATTGTCAAGGCATTGCACATGGTTGACCAGCACATTCTCGCAGCCGAATATATGCAATTTTTTATTGTCCTATGGACTAAAGTATGCGAAAGTGCCTTTAGGGGGTTAAATAAATTAAGCGTATGCTTATTTGTGATTTGGAGCAGTTAAAAGTCTAGCTTGTAAATATTTGCACAAAAATCGCAATTTTATTTAGAAAACCAACAAATTAAAAAAATTCTCTTGCTCCAAGTGATATAGGTATCAAAACATCTCAAGTTCCAACACTGACATGGCTATCTACCCAAACCATTGGATAACTTCACACGTGGAAAATGTGTAGCTTGTAAATATTTGCACAAAATTCGCAAAAATGTATCTTGTTCTGGTTCGTCTAAACAGTATGATATTAAAGATTGTATTACCTGCACCACCACACACATCATCTACCTCGTTGAGTGTCCCTGTGGTCTCCTCTATGTAGGTAGAACCAAGAGACACCTGAGGAGACGTATACTAGAGCAGGTGCGCAATATTAAGATTAGGTTTCTATTCAAACAGTGAATCCACCCCTTCTTCAGTATTAGGGTATTCAAAACATTCCAATAGATAGGAGAGGGGTGGGGGGTGTGATAGAATCAAAACACTTTGAAAGCAAGCGAGCTATTGGATCTTTCACCTCAATACCATTATACCTTTGGGGCTGAATGAGGATATAGATTTAGATATTATTTCTCTATATTAATAGTGTCTATTTTGGTATTCTCTGGGACCCTGTGTTGTGGCAGTAATGTGGGTGTGTGCCCTCTCTTTGCTTGTGTAATATATCCATTGGGATTAGCCTTTGGTTCTTTTCTTGTTCCCCATTAGGGGTATGTGTGCCAATGACCCAAATAGTATCAAATGAGGAACAACTATTCCATTTTGTATTTTAGGTTCCTTTCAGATTATGTGAAAACAAATAGTGCTGGTAGCGCTAATGCTAATTAAATTAGATATGATATACACACTAATAATAATATCAACAACTCATAAATATGAAGGAGGCTGCCAGGAAAAAAATGATTAATCAAATCACATACAGACAAAAAAGAAAAAGGAAATAATCTGGCGCCAATTGATAAAATGTGATAAGGCAGATATTTAAATCTGACCATACATCAAATGTACAGTACAGTCCAATAATCCAGAATCCTGCAAAATTTGCTTGGAGGTGGTCTCACAACATGTGGAAGGAAACACAAAGATATCTAATCATAGTGCATATCATATGTAAGGATGTGCATACATATATATGATGGTTCCGCGCTGTCACTGACATAGGAAGTGCCATACTGTTATTTTGCCAGCAAGGTCACTGAGTAAGAGTCAGGCTGCGCATGCGCGAGGAAAGCGCGCGAACGGCAACCAATCTGGAGAGACTTTGGGGGTTGCACTCTGAACTCTGAACTGTGGGAGAGTCAGCTGAGGCTGAGGACCAATAGGGTGCGAGACTCTGGATAGAGGAGACAGAATGCGTGTGGGCGGTGGGACACACGAGTGAGAGGTGAAGGAGGAAGGTGGCGGAACCTCGTGTGCGCGAGCGGAGGGTCAGTGACCCTTCCGCTTAGGTGAGAGACATTCCCCAGCCCCCAGGAGCATTACCCCTGTCATCGTAGGGTGCCGCTTTTGTAGGGACGCCCGTAGTAGTTAGGGACCCACCCTTTAGTGCGGTTCAGTTGCGGAGTTGCGGACACCATCTTGGTCTGGAGGACAGACCGCACAGCATAACGGAGTATCGGCGCAAGGCTGGAGCAACACTGAGTACCTGTGTGAAGTGGTGTGGTCACCGTAGTGACCGGAAGGTATCTTTAATCAACAAGTGCACCTACACCGGTCATCAGGCGCTGATCCCGCCTCCCACTAACTAATTGGGGGCACCAGTGTGCCAGCGTACTATGCTATACAGATACTAGTTACAGGACATACTCCTAGGGAGAGTGGCAGAGCCACCGGGTGTACAGAACATTATACCTAGCCAGGTGTGGCTGAGCCACTGTGTGTGTGTTACATGATGTGATATATATATAGAGTATAAGGGTTAAGATGTGTCATGTATACTCTCTAAGCTTTCGTTACTAATTGAAATAGTAAAAGGTTGCCTGTTGCACAATACCGTTGTATGTTTCTTACTCAGGGTAGATTCGCTAATATGGGGATCCTGGGTAAGTGGAGGCGCTGCACCATGATAGTTAAGGGCATGACCCCAGGCTCTCCCATGGCGGAGGCTCAGAGCTCCTGAAACCGCAGGTATATACAACACCAGTAGTTCCTTAGATCTGGGATTCACAAAAAGGGCTACATTTGGAGGCGCTGCTGAGAGACTTAGACCTGGGGTGCCCCCTCATTTTTTTTCATATTGTGCAACCAAAACACATCATGTCGGTGCCCTCGGCGCTCGAGGTGCGCAAGTGGGCCCAGCGGCGCGGGATTCCCTTAAATCGTGCTTTCGCGCTGGGCCATGTTCCCGCCACAATCTCGTTAGGTACAGTGACCGAGCAGGTCCGCAAACTCCCGCTCCTGGACAATGCCCAAGTACAAGACCATTTCTATGACCGCGACCAGACCTGGCGCCGGGTCTTGTATGCCACTGAACAAGATATATGCCCCGAGGCCTTGCCCCGTATACTGCTGTTGCCCGAGGCCCCGGGGGTGCGCTGCCCCATAGTCCAGGCAGACGCCCCTGCGCCCCTGGCCACCTCCACCCCACAGAGAGAGTATGCAGCCGCAGTAGGTGCCGCGACTGGGGGCACAGACCATTCCCCTGACCGTGGTCTGCAACCGCGCTGGCCAGCAGCCCTGAACCTGGGCTCCTCGGCCACCCCGCCAGGCCTGCGGTCCGGCCTCAACCGACTTAGCTTATCCAGACTGGACACTTACCCCGCAGTCGGGGATAGCCTACCGGGAGACACCTCTATTCCCGCGATAGCAGCCGCTCTTCACAACACAACCCAGTCGCTCCAGTATAGGAAGTTAAAGGCCTTCTCCGGCGAGAAACCCACGCCCCAAGGGGAAGTAGGAATAGAGGACTGGTTGGATCACACAGAACAAGTGCTGCCTGAATGGACCTGCACGGACGCGGTCCGAAGACAACGCATCGTTGAGTGATTACGGCCCCCCGCGTCCCACATGGTGCACTACTACCGAGATGACAATCCGGAGGCTGATGCAGCAGATCTCATCTACTGCCTGACAAAGGCGTATGGGGCTCCGGTGGACACTTATGCGCTGATGGCCAAATTTCATGCGTTAGCCCAGAAGGAAGGAGAAATGGTATCCGCCTTCCTCAGGCGTCTACACCTGGACTTGTGGAATCTGGTGAGGAAGGGCGTGTTGCCAAGGATAGAAGCCAATGGACTGTGCACCACTCAGCTGTTGAGGGGGCTCCTACCCCTACACCCCGTGTCGGTACGGGTTAGTAGCTGTCTAACTCCCGGGCAAGCCTTATCGTTTCACGACCTAATGGATCGGGTCCAAGCGCACAAGACGGTGTTGTTAGGACGTGACCTGGCTCCTGGGAAAAAGCCCCCGCCCGGAAGTAAGGAAGTCAAGAAGGTGGAACCCAAGGCCGATGGACCCGAACCTGGGGACCTCGATCCCGACCACGAGGACGCCAGCACCCCCGTGGCGCCCCGGCCTCGTCTCTCGACCGGGCGAAGTTCACCAACCGGGAAAAGCGAGAATTACCTCAGCCAGATTCAGTGCTACGCGTGTGGGAAAATGGGACATCTGCGTGCCCATTGCCCCACCTTACGGAAAACGGCATCCCGGCCCGCGCAGTCAATGCCGTGCAAGACTCTGGAGGATGGAGGGACGTCGCCGCCATCCCCAAGCAGCCGAATCGGCCCTGCCGCCATCATTCGAGTAGTTATCGAAGGCATCTACGCCGCCGCATTGCTGGACACGGGATCTCAGGTGACCATCGTATATCGGCCCTTCTACGATCAACACCTCCATCGATTACCGTTACTCTCTGCGGATGCCTTGCGACTGAGGGGATTGAGTCATGAGGATTACCCCATAGACGGCGTAGTAAAGGTGCAGTTAGACATTCCACAGTTGAACACTGGTAAACATCATCCCATGGAAGTGGAGGCCCTAGTGTGCCCTGAACCGCAGGATCACCCCAATGCCCCGATCATCTTGGGCACTAACGCTGACATTGTGCGTGCGGTGTTCCGCATGTATTTGCAAGAGACGGGAGAAGCCCCGCTGCTGGCCCTGGCCGCCTGCCCTGCTCTCCAAGAGGTCTGCGGGAAAAATCGCGACTGAAGAAGAGCATGGGATGCTCTATAGTCAAGAGTGGGGACTGACTCAAATTCCCCCGGGGGAAGGAAGAATGATGGTCGCTGCATGCCACTACCCGGATCGACGCCCGGAGGATCAGCTCTTCTCCTTAGAAAGTGTGGCCCAGGATGAGCACCGGTTGGGCTACGAAGTGTTGGCCTCCGTCAAGAAGTGGCCTGGAAAAATCCCTGAGCGCACCTGGGTATACGTGCAAAATATCTCTCCATATCCCATGAGCATTGATCGACGCCAGCCACTAGGCAGAATATACCCCGTGACTCCCGAAGAAAAGAGCGTGACGGGGCGACCCCATAACTATGGTCATACCTCCGGATCCCGGCTAGAATTTGACTTTGGGGATTCTCCGCTCCCTGAGGAGTGGAGGGAAAGGCTGCGGATCGAGTTACAAAAGCTCCAACAGGTGTTCTCCACCAGTGACATGGATGTGGGATGCAGCCGCAGTGCCCGCCACACCATCCGAATGAGTGATGCTACTCCCTTCCGGGAACGTTCTCGACGACTCGCCCCACGGGACGTAGACGAAGTGAGAAGGTTACTCGCCGAAATGGAGAGGGCTGGGATCGTGCAAGGATCCCGGAGTCCTTACGCCTCGCCCATCGTGGTAGTCCGCAAAAAGAACGGAACTGTAAGCCTATGTGTGGACTACCGAACCCTAAATACCCGCACCATTCCCGATCAATACACGCTGCCCCGAATCGAAGATTTATTGAACGCTCTGACGGGAAGTACTTGGTTCAGTGTACTTGACCTCAGGTCGGGGTATTACCAGGTACCCATGGGTCAGGAGGACCAAGAAAAGACGGCCTTCATTTGCCCCTTGGGGTTTTATCAGTTCACACGCATGCCGCAAGGGATCTGCGGGGCACCCGCCACGTTCCAGCGATTAATGGAAAAGACTCTCGGAGACCTGAACCCGCAAGAATGCCTGGTGTACCTGGACGACATTATAGTGTTTGGGCGGACTCTAGAAGAACACTCCGAGAGACAAATGAAGGTACTGGATAGGCTTCAGGGGGAGGGCCTCAAACTGTCTCTGGACAAATGTAAATTCTGTCGGTCCTCTGTGACGTATGTGGGCCACATCGTATCGGCCGAAGGGGTGTCCACCGATCCTGGGAAGATAGAAGCGGTGGTGAACTGGCCTAGGCCTCAGAATATTCAGGAGCTGCGGTCGTTTTTGGGATTTTGTGGCTATTATCGGCGGTTCGTGGAAGGCTACTCTAGCAAAGCAAAGCGGCTGAACGATCTTCTAAAGGTGTACCCAGGAGAAACCGAGAGGAAGGGGGTCACGGCACAGACGCCCTTTGGGGAGAAATGGACCCCAGAATGTGAACAGGCCTTCCTGAACTTAAAGACTAGCCTCACTCAGGCTCCAGTCTTGGCCTATGCGGATCAGAACGGGAATATGTCCTACATGTCGATGCTAGCCTTAGCGGGCTGGGAGCGGTATTGCATCAGAAGTATGAGACAGGGCTACGTCCGGTGGCCTATGCGAGCCGAAGCTTGACACTTAGTGAGCAGAACTATCCGGTCCATAAACTGGAGTTCTTGGCCCTAAAATGGGCCGTGGTGGACAAGCTGCATGACTACCTGTATGGGGTACAGTTCGAAGTACGCACGGACAACAACCCCATGACGTATATAAATACATCAGCCAAATTGGATGCCACTGGACACCGTTGGTTAGCTGCCCTGGCCAACTATAGGTTCAACCTCAAATACAAACCCGGACCCACCAACATAGGTGCCGACGCTCTGTCTCGTCGACCTGGCCTTCAATCTACCCCTGATGAGGAAGTATGGGAAGAAATACCGGGTCCCGGGATTCGTGCTCTCTGTTCCGTGGCTGCGGTAGTCGACAATCAGGTAGCATTCTCGGAATTACGGGTTGCTGACTCTTTGGGATGCCATTCACGAGCCATTCCTCGGGCCTATCAAGGTCGAGAAGGGATGAATATCACGGAAGATAATATCATCTCATGGAGGGATCTAGTGCATTACCAAACTCAAGACCCCATAGTGGAGATGGCGCGTCAAGCGGTACAACGAGATGATCCTTCTATACTGAAGCAAGCCCCCAAGAACTTGGTGAAACTCCTGTTGAACGAGTTTGGGAAGTTCGAAATGGACAATTGTTTGTTATATCGGGTGATACCATATCATGACCATCCCGATCGGCGTCAGCTGTTTCTACCAGAACGCATGAGGACCCTAGTCCTTCGGGCCCTTCACGATGACCATGGCCATTTGGGCATTGATAAGACATTTGGGCTGCTACAGGATAGGTTCTACTGGCCTAGGATGAGGGAGTCCGTGGAGCAGCATTGTCGAAGGTGTAACCGCTGCCTACAAAGGAAGACACTGCCCACCAGGGCGGCTCCCATGGCACACTTGAAAAGTTCGGGCCCCATGAATCTGGTGTGTATGGACTTTCTCTGTATTGAGCCCGACAGTCGGGGCGTTAGTAATGTTCTCGTGATCACTGACCACTACACCAGGTACGCCCAAGCGTTCCCTACGAAAGATCAGAAGGCCGTAACGGTGGCCCGAGTCCTGTGGGAGAAGTATTTCATTCATTATGGATTACCAAATCGTCTTCACTCTGATCAGGGCAGGGACTTTGAGAGTACACTGATAAAGGAATTGCTCACACTACTAAACATTGCCAAGTCACGGACTACCCCGTACCACCCCGAAGGGGATGCGTTGCCCGAACGGTTCAATCGCACCTTGTTAGATATGTTGGGGACACTGACAAGCCCACAAAAGACGGAGTGGAGTAAACACGTCGAAGCGTTGGTGCATGCGTATAATTGTACCCGGCATGAGTCCACTGGGTACACCCCGTACTTTTTGATGTTCGGAAGAGAAGCCCGATTACCGGTGGATGTGCGACTACGGATATCTACCGATGGGGTATCCAATAGGACGCATTTTCGATATGTACAGCGACTAAGGGACAGTTTGCAGCAGGCTTATAGATTGGCTGAACGAACGGCAGCACAATTGAATGCGGGAAATAAAAGACGCTACGATCACAAAGTACGTCACAAGGAAATTCACCCCGGGGATGCGGTCCTCTTACGCAACTTAGGTGTTCCTGGGAAACATAAATTGACGGACCGGTGGCGGGAAGGTGTGTACGAGGTGGAGTCACAAATGCCTGGCCTTCCTGTGTATCGGATCAAGGACTCCGAAGGCCGCGTAAAAGTGTGGCATAGGAATCATCTACTTCCCATACCTCAAGTAGGGAACAATGAGTTAGAATTATCTGCTACGCCCATAGATGGAGAAGCTGAAACCCCAGAGGATGGCCTAGAGACTGTGAACATTGCCACCTCTGAGGATCCGATGGAAGGAACCTCTCAAAGGGGCCTTTCGGCCGCGGGGGCATCTCCCGAAGGAGCTACGGGTAAAGAGCCTCTTGGCCCGAACATTGATAATCTGACTCCAGTGAGTCAGTCCCTAGATCCACAAAGCCCATGTTTCACACCCCAAAGAGACTTTGATAATGCTGAAAACCCCTCAAGGGTAGAGATGGAAATACCAGATGAGACTGGATACTCTGCAGAGGAAGCAGAGGAGAATCAACCTCGGCGAAGTCAAAGAACCAGTCAGCCTCCCATGCGAATGGCATATGATCAATTTGGGGCACCCCATTATGAGGCTCAGCAGTGGGCTCGGCATAGAATGCAAGCTATGGTGGTACTGTTCAATGAAATGTGTAACCTGATCTAGGAAAGAGAGGGGGTGTAAATAAGTTCACATATATGTTGTTTAGGTAGTCCAGCGGGGACGTTGGAATCTGGAGAGGGGAGAATGTAAGGATGTGTATACATATACAGTATATGATGGTTCCGCGCTGTCACTGACATAGGAAGTGCCATACTGTTCTTTTGCCAGCAAGGTCACTGAGTAATAGTCAGGCTGCGCATGCGCGAGGAAAGCGCGCGAACGGCAACCAATCTGGAGAGACTTTGGGGGTTGCACTCTGAACTCTGAACTGTGGAAGAGTCAGCTGAGGCTGAGGACCAATAGGGTGCGAGACTCTGGATAGAGGAGACAGGATGCGTGTGGGCGGTGGGACACACGAGTGAGAGGTGAAGGAGGAAGGTGGCGGAACCTCGTGTGCGCGAGCGGAGGGTCAGTGACCCTTCCGCTTAGGTGAGAGACATTCCCCAGCCCCCAGGAGCATTACCCCTGTCATCGTAGGGTGCCGCTTTTGTAGGGACGCCCGAAGTAGTTAGGGACCCACCCTTTAGTGCGGTTCAGCTGCGGAGTTGCGGACGCCATCTTGGTCTGGAGGACAGACCGCACAGCATAACGGAGTATCGGCGCAAGGCTGGAGCAACACTGAGTACCTGTGTGAAGTGGTGTGGTCACCGTAGTGACCGGAAGGTATCTTTAATCAACAAGTGCACCTACACCGGTCATCAGGCGCTGATCCCGCCTCCCACTAACTAATTGGGGGCACCAGTGTGCCAGCGTACTATGCTACAGTAGCGACATACTTTATCGCACTAAATGCCGGCGGCATGCCGGGATCTACCCCAGCTGCCGCCAGTAATAACCGCGCGCCGCCGCGTTTCCCCCACGCACCCCCCCTCCAACTCGCGCGCAATTTACTATGCTTCCGTACCCCGAGCCCGGCTTCTGCTCTGCCCCTCTGCTTCCCCGCACCCCCCCTTACCTTGATTTGATCTCCAGGGGTGTCGGGGAAGCCTGGGGAAGCCAGGGAAGACGGGGAAGCCGGGCGCGCTTGTGACTGTGACGTCACAGTGCGCCGCCACGCGCCGCGGCTACCCGCTTCCCAGCCACATACAGCCAGCGGCTTTTGCTCGAATAAGAGCTGCCGCTGCTGTATACAGATACTAGTTACAGGACATACTCCTAGGGAGAGTGGCAGAGCCACCGGGTGTACAGAGCATTATACCTAGCCAGGTGTGGCTGAGCCACTGTGTGTGTGTTACATGATGTGATATATATATAGAGTATAAGGGTTAAGATGTGTCATGTATACTCTCTAAGCTTTCGTTACTAATTGAAATAGTAAAAGGTTGCCTGTTGCACAATACCGTTGTATGTTTCTTACTCAGGGTAGATTCTCTAATATGGGGATCCTGGGTAAGTGGAGGCGCTGCACCATGATAGTTAAGGGCATGACCCCAGGCTCTCCCATGGCAGAGGCTCAGAGCTCCTGAAACCGCAGGTATATACAACACCAGTAGTTCCTTAGATCTGGGATTCACATAAAGGGCTACACATATATACCGTTGATAATAAATGAAACTACACTAAAACTAAACTCACAATACCTGACACACAATACTAGACAAAAACATAGAACAATATTACCACAACACCAATACAAACACCTGATGTAAAGCTCAATACAAACCGATTTAATTAAAATAATATAATGTACAGACAATAAAACAAAATAAAGCATACACAGGGGGTAAGTGACTGATGGTAGCTGGTACGTTTGGGCAAAGCTAGAAACCTACTCACTTCAAGCTGGTTTTAAATGGGCACAGTAATGATCCAAACCTCTCTGGTAGGTAGCGTGATCTGATTGGAAAGAATCCTATCCTGAACACAAAAGGACCGTCGTCGCAGGTCCCACCGCTCTATTGCCAACATCACAGCACCCCCTAATAAATGGGGGAAGAAAACCGCCACTTGGATGCGACTGAGTACCGAGACTCACACCAACACGTGTGCCTTACGTGCACGCACACACGCGGGAGTGTCTCTTCTACTACTATACTCTACTATAGCCCCTGTGGAAGTAAGCCTATCACGAAATGCGTAGGGTTTCTGGAGGGTTTTCTAAGTCCCATCCTGTATGTGGTAAGCACATGTTACAGTAGGATAATATTAATCCACCTCTTTGGTTAAACTCAACTGAATTCTAAATTAACCACGCTGTACCAACCAATGAGTTGCTTTGCACTCCAAGTATGTACACCTGTTCTTTGGGAAATCATCTTTCAAGGCTGTGTTAAAATAGCACACTTTATTACTCTAGAATAATTCCCTGATGATGTAGCCCTACAACGAAAAGCGTTGGAATAGATTGTGTGCTATTCTTTTATTTAGCTTGTATCTTGGAAGAGCTCCTTATTTGTTTTTATACTTCTACAACTTCTCAAATCAATGTGATAAGGCAGATATTTAAATCTGACCATACATCAAATGTACAGTACAGTCCCATAATCCAGAATCCTGCAAAGTTTGCTTGGAGGTAGTCTCACAACATGTGGAAGGAAACACAAAGATATCTAATCATAGTGCATATCATATATACCGTTGATAATAAATGAAACTACACTAAAACTAAACTCACAATACCTGACACACAATACTAGACAAAAACATAGAACAATATTACCAAAACAGCAATACAAACACCTGATGTAAAGCTCAATACAAACCGATTTAATTAAAATAATATAATGTACAGACAATAAAAAAAAATAAAGCATTCACAGGGGGTAAGTGACTGATGGTAGCTGGTAAGTTTGGGCAAATCTAGAAACCTACTCACATCAAGCTGGTTTTAAATGTGCACAGTAATGATACAAACCTCTCTGGTAGGTAGCGTGATCTGATTGGAAAGAATCCTATCCTGAACACAAAAGGACCGTCGTCGCAGGTCCCACCGCTCTATTGCCAACATCACAGCACCCCCTAATAAATGGGGGAAGAAAACCGCCACTTGGATGCGACTGAGTAACGAGACTCACACCAACACGTGTGCCTTACGTGCACGCACACACGCGGGAGTGTCTCTTCTCCTACTATACTCTACTATAGCCCCTTTGGAAGTAAGCCTATCATGAAATGCGTAGGGTTTCTGGAGGGTTTTCTAAGTCCCATCCTGTATGTGGTAAGCACATGTTACAGTAAGATTGTATTAATCCACCTCTTTGGTTAAACTCAACTGAATTCTAAATTAACCACGCTGTATGAGCTGTAATGAGTTGCTTTGCACTCCAAGTATGTACACCTGTTCTTTGGGAAATCATCTTTCAAGGCTGTGTTAAAATAGCACACTTTATTACTCTAGAATAATTCCCTCATGATGTAGCCCTACAACGAAAAGCGTTGAAATAGATTGTGTGCTATTCTTTTATTTAGCTTGTATCTTGGAAGAGCTCCTTATTTGTTTTTATACTTCTACAACTTCTCAAATCAAATGTATCCTGTCCTGCTAAGTGGTGACATCACTCCTGAGTACCCCCCTGTTGCTGTTGCATCAACAGAGGTGATTTCATCTCCAGATAAACCGCTCCCACTGACGGAGATGTGGGGTGCTTGCCTCTTGAGACCGGGAGTGGATGCATTCCCTACCGGAGCCAATCTGCCTCTGCCGTGCTGTGGAAGTTTGTTTGCTGCAGTGACCAGGAGCTTATGCCGTGTCCAGCAGAGCTATTTCTTTCCCTTCATTTCAAACGGGACAATCTACATTGCTGTAACCAGGAGTGGGTGCTTTCCATACCGGATTCAATGTCTGCCTGAATCTGGACACTCATGTTTTCTCTACCGCCTTGACGGTTTCACATCTGAGATCAATATTAACCCTTTGATGTCCATGGGAGTTAGGTAATATTGTATAATTGTTGACTCTCAATCTCCTCTAGGTAGCATTTATACTATGTGCGTTTTTATTGTGTGCATTTTTTTATATATTTGCTATTAATAAAATCTTATTTTCATGAGGATTTTGTGTTGGTTTTGTGTTTCAAGCAGTTAAAAGTTGGCCAAAGCCAGTATCCGAGTTCCATATGTGTGATATGCCTGGCTATATCATGCAAAATGTGTGCAGTCATTCTTCAAGACTTTGACAGTTTCTGCAGTTAACGTGGTTTTACATTATTGTGCTATGGTCTGCTTTTCCCCCTTTTTTACTGTGCATGCTACACTCCCCCGATCTTTTGGAATAAAACGATCTACACCTAGGAACATGTGAAACAGTTCCTTGTTTTAGAGCACTAGTGGACGTTTTTAGTATTGAGTAACTTACACATTTATCACTTTGTCACTTTTATTGTGTTGATGATACATTTTATGTATTCACTTTTATCATCTACTATTATTATTTATATTGCCACTTCCCCATTCACAGCATAGTTTTAAAAAGACTACTAATTACTATTGTTTTATACTTATTAACTGGTTAACACTGGGAGCACCGACCCAGACACTTTTTTGTTTCATATCATTTGTATGTTGGCAAGTACCTTTCCCACTTAAGCCAGGAATATTGTTCAAGCTTTCCCAACATGTTTGAACTCGTGTGACCGCAGCTTTCCCCGGTACCAGTATTAGTTCCACAACTCCTTTAATGTATGAAAGTTTAAACTGGGACATGACTGACGAAATAGCTAATTTTCAGTTAGAATAATGAAAACAGATAATAAAAGAAAAAACCTCTATAACAGTTTTAAAAAAAAGGGTAAAAGGTCTATTATTAGTGAATACGGCTCACCTTAAGAGCATTATAAATATATGATTAGAAAGAATTTGTTATTTGTATCATAAACCCTGTCTGTCTATATTTACGTATTTTAATCATTCAAATGTTGATTACTGCTCTGGAGTAATGTCAAGAGCAATCAGGCATTCTGCAGACAATTCTTGACATCTTATTTTAATAAATTTGGCAAATATGATTCACAAATGCAAAGTAAAACATATTTTTAGAGCTTTACAAACAAAGGGAAATAATTTTTTATGTACTTGTAGTTCAAACATTTAAAGGCATAATACAATACAATCATATCATTTCCAAATGAGCTGTTAAATTAAAAATGTTGCTTTTGCAGCTGTGATCACTACATTTTTAATTGATAAATGTAGAATTTATACAAATATGTCTGGTAAATTATCTTCTTCAGCTGCTGTGAATATTCATGGTTAAGTCAACTATTCTAAGAGATTTCCTTTTTATACATGTAAAAGCATTGGTTGTTGTACTATTTTTTTTTACATTCTGAAATAAATTATTGCTTCTTCAATTAGTTTACAGAATATAAATTCAACATTTTCTACATCCTCCAGAGGACTGTGGGTAATAGCAACACCACCTTTGACATCAGATGTGGTAGAGTCCATTGAAGGAAGTATTCCTTGAATGAATAACTCATCCATGCTTCTGGTCCCTAGATTTCAACAACCTTCTCAGATACAGTATGTTTACCTTGCAATACATTTCATATATATTTTAGGGAAAATATTTGGAAATTGGATCCATGCTGAAGCCTTCACAGTGGCCATGTGGGATTTAAACTCACTCTACTATTTCTCTACTTTTTTTCCAACTTTATGGATGTGACCGCAGCCTTCCCAGGGGCACCAAGAACTGAAGACCGGTTTGTTTAGTATCAAGGAATCTTTATTGCGAGTGCACAAGGAGATGACACGTTAGCAAGCGGCTTCAGTGTGATCTGGGGTGGGGTTATACCACCCCCAGTATTTATAGCCATGGTTACAGAAAATAAGGTGGCGCTGCCCAATTACAATATAAAAGCACTACATACCAGTATGCTTTATTTGAGCTTGGTTAGGATAGAATTCCTCCCTCCCATGTATTTGTTTTTGCCAAAGTTGTTTTGATTTCTCTAGAAAGCACCTAATATTCTGAAATAGTCTCAGAGCAAACCTTGCCCACTCATACATTCTTTCATACAGAATTGGTACAATAACAAAGTGCGTCAGGGTACTGATAAATTGTATCGCTATAATTCTGAGCATAAAGCCACAGGCACAGCCTTGAACTTTTATTGTCAGCGAAAACTCATCTTTACCCACAAACATTTATCACACATCCACATAAATTAGAAGAGACAAAATGGATGACCATTAACCCCTGTCCCAGACCCTCTTTCACATGACTTGAATGCAGCTTTATACAGATGCAATCACATTTATTTTTACTTTTGCACAAGAAAACTGCAGTTGGAGAGGGCCTGACTGGCCTGACGCAGCTTCACAACACCCAAAAATTCAGTAGACTAGTTTTCCATAAGGATTAACAAAGCGGGAGTTCCTGGCTTCAGAATGGGACTCCCGCTGTGTTAATCCTACCGGGCCGCATCAGTCAGGAATAGCTGGGCAGAGAAAGTAGACAGAAGCGGACTCTCTCCCTGCACAGCTCTTACAGGCGATCGCCTGTTTTTATTAAAAAATGTATTTAAGCAGGGGTTCTCCTGGAGCGGAACTGCACATCGGGATCCCCTGCTTCTCGAGGTATCTGCGTCAAGGCCCATGTGACCGGGACATTTAAATTTCCAGGAGATACCGGCACCCGATACGGAGGCCTGCACCTCAGGAAGCAGGGGGCCCACAGACCTGAAATTAATGCAGTTCAGCTACAGAGACCCCCTGCTTCAATCGTATGTAATAAAAATAGCACGGTTACCTGTAAGAGGTGTGCGGGGCAGACACAAAGAGATAAACTACTTCTCTCTGCTCTCTTCCAAACTGGTAGTGGCCCGGTAGGATTAACGCAGAAGGTCGCATTCATAACCAGGGATCCCAGCTGTGTTAATTATTACGGGAAATTCCCTCTGCGCTACACTTGGCTGCGATCAAGCCACACTTTGGCAGCGGTCCATCTGTTCCAAGTGACGAGCAGGGTGCAGATTAATCTGGTCGCATCTGTAGTAATGTGAATATTCCAGCGCATCTACTTAAAGCAAGCAATTTAGAGGTTACGGTATATACCGGGATTCGCAGTGTGGCTAACACAGCTAAGTTAATATGGTATTACATTATAATTAGCTTTGTTTAATGTACTGTAAGTAAATTTATTCTGTCTTCTCCACACCACATCTTCTAAGGCTGGACTACATCTATCAGAAGCCACATGATGCCTTCCAGATTCTCAGTAATAGTAGTTGGATGGCATGTTGCTGTACTGAAAAATATGGAGTACTATAAATTATAGGCTAAAGCTGTAAAATTCCAGGAATTATTGAAATCCCTGCTCTCTGATTGGTTAGAATTCCAGTGCATTATTCATTCAGTAATGCCCGGAATTTTGGTCAACTTGCCAATTCATCTTTCAGAGATGCAGGGGCATCCCGCTGAGAATTTGAAATAAAAAACTGCCAAATTTAAAACTGCTAACAGTAAATACATCTCCCGTCCAAGCTCCAGTTGTATCTCCTTTCCTCTCCTCTCACAGAGCACAACAGAATATGCAGGCTCACTCACACAGCTGCTAGTGCTTTCAGAAGCTGGCGGGTCCTAACTACAGCGTAATTTTGTTACTTGTAACAACGTAATATTTCTTCTACAACTTGTATAGCTTCTGCTAAGGTAATTTGTATCAGGTTTTTATTTAGTTTGTAGCTAAAATCACTGACCTGCAACTTCTCTTCCCCATCTCTCCTTCACCCACCTCTCCCCCTCCCTTTTTCTCCCCCTCACCTCTCTTTCTTCACCCCTCCTCCACCTCTCTCTCTCCCCCACCCCACTCTCTACTTCCCCCTCTCGCTTCTCCCCCTTCACCTCTCTTTCTCCCAAGAAATGCAGTCGTAGCTATGGCTAAACTTACAGTACTTAATTTGATTCTTCAATGTAAAAAAGTAAATGAGATGCTACAGCGGGTGCAAATAAGAAACGGAGATGAAAGAAGATAATTTAATGTATTCAAGGTCAATACAAGGACCTTTCAAGGAAATGTTACAGTTTAAGAACAGGACCAATGACACAGGATAATCCCTTAACAATAGCAGTACTGCAAACGAGAATACTGTGGCTGTTCCAGTAGACACTTCAATACAGATCACTCCACATACTGATGTGCCTCATTCCGTGCTTATAGTGCCGTCTTTGGCGACGGCGACGTCACTCGGCGACGTCACAGGCAGAAGTTATGTTTCGCGGGGCGGCGGGTTTGCGGGATTCCGGCAATTTGTTTTGAAAGGCCGTCACATGACACAACAGCCCTTGAAAAATCACATTTTGCCGGCTTCCAGTTTCTGCGACGGCGACGTCACTCCATCGCTTTGTCGCCGTCGCCCGCACTATAAGCGCACGCGGCGGCAATGTATTTGTATTCGGGTGACATCGCGTCGCCGCCACTATAAGCGCGGCCTTATACCTACTTATGTCTGTAAGTGTTTTTAATCGTATTTTTCGTCGCATTAAAACGACCAAACTGCACTATGGGTTTTGCGCTTTTTTCTTTTTTTCTTTTGTCTCAGTAGCTTCCATCTAGACCCGAGGGTTGGATCTAGTGAAAGAAGCAGCACTATCCATATATTGACTGGACTCTAAATATATATATATATATATATATATATATATATAACTATCTGGTGATCCAACTGCTAACTATAAAAAAGAAATTGATGGTGTTATCGCGATGGGCAGCAGTAATGGGTGGATCTTGGAAGACACTGCAGCATTCCTCATTCAGGACTTTCCGGTAATTCTGGTGCTATACACACTCCCTAAGGTGCATAAATCCTTGACAGCCCCGCCGGGGAGACCCATCATATCAGCGCGGGGCTCCCTTTGTCACCCTATCTCTCAATATGTAGATTTCTTTCTCCAGCCTGTTGTTCATCTGATGGCTTCGTATACTAAAGACACCACAGACTTCATTGGGAAATTGGCGAGAGTCGATCAGGATCTGACGAATGTCCTGCTAGTGACGCTAGACGTGGCAAGTTTGTACACGAATATCCCACACCAGGATAGGATGAATGTCATCAGGCACCAACTTGAAAGACATCCTGTGGAGATGGGACCGCCCACGGAATTTCTCATGACGCTTATTGGTTTGATCTTGCACAAAAACTTCTTCAAGTTTGAGAAGTCATTCTATTTGCAACTGATGGGTACCGCGATGGGGTCCAATATGGCCCCATCGTATGCGAATCTCTATATGGATGCCTACGAGCAAACTCACCTCCTCAACGATGCACCACACTCGGAGTGCATTCTACATTACAACAGATATATAGATGATATCTTCATGCTTTGGAAAGGGACAGAGCAGGATCTGTCGGAGTTTGTGGCACACATCAATGGGATACCATCCACCATCAGGTTCACAGAAAGTCATGACACAAAGGAAATCAACTATTTGGATACAGTGGTCTTTTTGGATGATGGGAAGCTCGGGACACGGGTTTTCCACAAACCAACGGATAGAAACACTCTGCTGGATGCCAGGAGCCATCATCCAGCTACATTGAAAAAGGGTCTTCTATACTCACAAATGCTGAGAGCCAAGCGCATCACTAGTAATCCCTTGGAGGTGGATGCTGCGTTAGAGAAGATGGCGGATCGCTTCAGACAAAGAGGGTATGACAATGGAGAAATAGAACAAGCCCTTATTAAGGCCAGAAACAAGACCAGGGTGGAGCTTTTGACACCAGTCAACAAAACACAGGACATTGATCGTTTTAATGTTGTCTCAACATATAGTACATCCTCAAGGTTGATACAAAACAGTATCAGGGATAACTGGCACATTCTAACTAACGATAAAATAATTGGAAAGAACTTTCAGCTGCCACCTCTTTTTTGTTATAAGAGAGGGCGTAGCGTGGGGGACATGCTTACTTCAGCAGATCCTGTGGATAAATACTCTACCAGAACGACCTGGCTTAAACAATCACCTGGAGTCTACAAATGTAAGGGTTGTGTTAATTGTCAATACCTTCTGTTAGGTAAAACCTATGCACATCCACACAGTGGTTTTCCCATAAAAATCTCGCATTTCTTAAACTGCGAATCACGCTTCGTAGTGTACATTATTAGATGCCCCTGTGGACTGTACTATGTGGGGAAAACAACAAGAATGCTGAAAGAACGAATTGCGATGCACAGGTCCTCCATCAGGAAGGCACTTTTGGAGACCACAGACCAAGATGAGTTGAAACACCAGCCCGTGGCTAGGCACTTTAAAAATCTGAAACATAGCCTGGCCACGTTCCGTTGCATGCCGATCGCACAGGCACGTGTTTCAAACAGGGGCGGCAATAGGAACAAACTGTTATTGCAAATGGAAGCAAGACTCATATATAATCTGAATACGGTGACCCCAAAAGGTCTTAATGAGGACCTCAACTTGGGATGTTTTCTATAATTGTCCTTTTTTCTGATTGGCCTTTCATTTACTGTAGTTCTGCTGTTCCTTACTGCATGCACATGAAACGTACGGTGCGCTGCTGCTGCAGTCATTGTTTGTATTATCTTCCTGCCTGCTGTCTCAGTCTCTCTGTGTGTGACTCTGGGATATAGGGTATTGTAGGGTAGTAGTATGTATAGATATCAGACACGGCGTGACTAAATTGTTTTTAGTTTTCTTTGTGTAAATATGTATATCCCTCGTGTGTTCACATATCCCTTTCCTTTTGTGTTAGTATGGATTGTTTCTATGTTACACTGTTATGTTTGATGAGCCTTGTCCCATAGGATTGATCCAGTTTATTGATGTGCAGTAAGGGGTTTTTTTTGGCTACATTACCAGTTATTTATGGGAAGCATTACTCCCTTTTTTTTTCTTTTCTTTTTTTTTCTCTCCCCATAGTTTGCTATATCATTATTTCCATTTTTTGGGTTGATTGGTGCTTTGTTGCTGCCTATATAGACAGCCTAAGGCTGTCCTTCACTCTTTCTGCATGCCCCATTGACTTTAGCTTGGGAATAGGCAGGTACGCCACCTAGTGGTCGTTCTGGCAGGCAGACAGGCTGCAAGACTGACCTTACTATAGGGTAGATACATAGTAGCAGTATATGAAGGCAGATCAGTGAGGTCATTACCTTCACAGACACCCCCTCCAAGATGGCGACGGCTCATTACACACACCTGGCAGGTGATTTTTGCAGAGATTTGGATTGTAGGTAATGTGAGTCAGGTGTGTTTGTCACATGTGGTGAGGGTATATATATGCTTGTCTATCAGTCTGTCATTGCACCCCCTTGAGAAAGGTCCTATTCCAGGACCGAAACGTCGGATTGGGTGACTTATCTTTTTTATTCAGATGCCCAATACAGTTTTTCATGATTACTGAACCGAGTGCAGTCTTTCTTTACCGGACGAGAGAATGATAATGTTGTTTTTATATATATATATATATATATATACATATACTTGTCAATCAGATGATGTATATATTTTGATGTTTCATACCATTGGTGTAACAATATCCTATTTTTACATATTGCATACTGAATATTTATTGTTTTTATAGGTAAGAGCGCTAGCTGAGATTGTGTATTGTATATTGTATATTTTAACAAACGCCAAGGGGCTCTAGTATCCCCTAATTTAATATCTTATCATATAATATATATCTATAGGTCAATCAGCACCTATCGTGTTTTATGCCTTAACAATAGAGGACAAAAAATGGAATCTGGATTTGGTCATATCAAACAATGTAGAAGTAATAACAAATATTCAAGTCCTGGAACATTTGGGTAACAGTGATCATAACATGGTCTCATTTGAAATAAATTATCAAAAAACAGATTACTTGGGTTCAACAAAGACCTTCAACTTTGGAAAGGCAGATTTTAATAAACTGAGGTCTAATCTAGTAGTAATACAATGGAATGATGTTTTTGCAGGGAAAAATGTTGAAGATAAATGGGCAGTCTTTAAAACATTGTTAGAAAAGCACACTTATCAGTGTATACCCTTGGGTAATAAGTATAAAAGAAATAAGTCAAAACCAATGTGGCTAAATAAACAGGTAGGGCAGGAAATGGACAAGAAGAGGAAGGCGTTTAGATTCTTTAAGTCAGAAGGGACAGAGACATTGTATCAGAATTATAAGGAATGTAACAAAAATTGCAAAAGGGCAATTAAATTAGCAAAAATGGATAATGAAAAAAGGATTGCAATAGAAAGTAAGGTCAACCCTTAAAAATTCTTTAAGTACCTTAATAACAAAAAAATGAGAAAAGAAAATATAGGACCTTTTCAGTGTGAGATGGGTAGGCAGATTATTGGAGATAAGGAAAAAGCTGAGGTATTAAACAAATTTTTTGCCTCTGTGTTTACCAGGGAAGAATCAAGTTCAATAGTAGTGCCGTAGGAGGAAGCCACAACCTCCATATTAATGAACAATTGGTTAACTGAGGAAAAAGTTCATAAGCGACTTGAAAAAATTTAAGTTAATTAGGCACCTGGCCCCGATGGCATACATCCAAGAGTTCTCAAGGAGTTAAGCTTAGTAATAGCAAAACCATTATATTTAATATTCAAGGACTCCATTTCCACAGGCTCAGTACCACAAGATTGGCGTAAAGCAGATGTGGTGCCTATATTTAAAAAGTTAGCTCGATCACAACTGGGAAATTACAGACCTGTAAGCCTGACTTCAATAGTAGGGAAACTACTTGAAGGTTTAATACGGGATAATATTCAGGAATACCTAATGGAAAACAAAATTATTAGTAATAGTCAGCATGGATTTATGAAGGATAGATCTTGCCAAACTAACCTTATTTGTTTCTTTGAAGAGGTAAGTAGGAATATAGACCAGGGTAATGCTGTTGATGTGGTCTACTTAGATTTTGCAAAGGCTTTTGATACGGTTTCACACAAGAGGTTGGTGTACAAAATAAAGAAACTTGGACTCAGTAATAATACATGCACCTGGATTGAAAACTGGTTAAAGGACAGACAACAGAGTATTTTCATAAATGGAACTTTTTCAGGTTGGGCTAAAGTCGTGAGTGGAGTACCTCAGGGATCGGTACTGGGACCCCTGCTTTTTAACTTGTTTATTAATGACCTTGAGGTTGGGATCGAGAGCAAAGTCTCCATCTTTGCTGATGATACTAAATTGTGTAAGGTAATAGAATCAGAGCAGCATGTAATTTCTCTTCAGATGGACTTGGAGAGACTGGAAACGTGGGCAGGTAAATGGCACATGAGGTTTAATACAGATAAATGTAAGGTTATGCATTTGGGATACAAGAATAAAAAGGCAACTTGCAGTACAAATTAAATGGAGATATATTGGGGGAATCCTTGATGGAGAAGGATTTAGGAGTCCTTGTAGACAGCAGGCTTAGCAATGTGCCCAATGTCATGCAGTAGCTGCAAAGGCAAACAAGATCTTATCTTGCATCAAACGGGCAATGGATGGAAGGGAAGTAAACATAATTATGCCCCTTTACAAAGCATTAGTAAGACCACACCTTGAATATGGAGTATAATTTTGGGCACCAATCCTAAGAAAAGACATTATGGAACTAGAGAGAGTGCAGAGAAGAGCCACCAAATTAATAAAGGGGATGGACATTCTAACTTATGAGGAGAGGCTAGCTAAATTAGATTTATTTACATTAGAAAAGAGGCGTCTAAGAGGGGATATGATAACTATATACAAATATATTCAGGGACAATACAAGGAGCTTTCAAAAGAACTATTCATGCCACGGGCAGTACAAAGGACAGGGGGCCATCCCTTAAGGTTGGAGGAAAGGAAATTTCACCAGCCACAAAGGAAAGGGTTCTTTACAGTAAGGGCAGTTAAAATGTGGAATTCATTACCCATGGAGACCGTCATGGCAGATACAATAGATTTGTTCAAAAAAAAAGGTTGGACATGTTTTTAGATGGGAAAGGTATACAGGGATATACCAAATAAATATACATGGGAAGGATGTTGATCCAGGGATTATCCGATTGCCAATTCTTGGAGTCAGGAAGGAATTAATTTTTCCCCTTAATGGGGTTTTTTGTTTGCCTTCCTCTGGATCAATAAGTATAGATATAGGATAAAGTATCTGTTGTCTAAATTTAGCATAGGTTGAACTTGATGGACAGAAGTCTTTTTTCAACCTCATCTACTATGTAACTATGTAACTATGAATCAGCAGCTACGGAAAAGATTCTTAACAGTAAGGTGTGATTAAAATGTGGGATTTACAACCCATGGTGAAAGGAAAACTATACGGCCTCATGCTATAAGCAGCGATAAGCCCGTTATCGCCAGTTTATCTCCAAAAAAGCCTACAGCGATTCAGTAAGCCCCAATAAGCTGGGGATAGAACAAAAATTGCAGTTTATTTTTGCCGGGGAAAAAAATGTCAAACGCGCAACGATAAGCCACTTATTGCCAGCTTCTCAAACTTGCTCAATTCTAGTAGCCCCGATCAGCTTATTGAGGCTGATCGCTGCTCTAGAATGGAGATTTCCACTCCAAATTGTGCTGCCACAAAAAGTTTTCATGAAGGTGGTGAAAAGCTGCCGATGAGAGGCGAGACGGCACTTAGAAAATTAAAAAGGCATTTTTGTAAATATATGTTTTAAGCATGGAGTCTATGGAGCTGAGACTAATTGATTTGTATTTGTGATTCCGTTGTCTTTAAAATAACGATTTTAATAAATATAAGCGTTTACCTTATTCACCTAATAGTGTCACCGCATACTTTATTTATGTGTTAAGAATGAACTGTTAATGTTATGATTACTTACGTGGTACATGAATGTTTCATTTCAGCGGTCTCGCAGGATAGTCCTATCGTAACCTCCTAAAGGTACAGTTCACCCAATATGAAACATGTTTGTAAAGAAAAATACATACATTTTGTGCAATGACAAAAGTGTTTGTACTAACAAAAATAAGCATAAAACAGATACAAACCGGCGACTACAGTCCAAACAAATGTCCAAATGCACTAGTAAGTAGGTAGCATCTAGTCCTTTTAGGATTATCCAATCATATGTACCAGTACTGGCTTGCAGACTTCTGGGATGGCGTCACGTGATACGTGAAATAAAACACAAAGGAAAATCATAGTGTATACGGCTTATTAAAATTACATATAACAAACATACACACATACAGTAGAACATCAATGACAAACATCAACATAAAACACAAACACAAACAGAAGCTAAATGAACAATTAAAGATGCCCCAAGCTTGAAACACTGCACACACTCCTCTTCAAGATCGCCTTGACCTCTGACCCTACGCGTTATGTTTTGTCACTTCCTCGGGGGTCTTGAGGAAGTTCAAATGTGGGGCATCTTTACAGCTAATCAGCAAACAGCAGCTTTCCCCCAGCGAACACATCAAGTGTTTGAAAATCACAACAGAGTGCACCGGTGATATTGGGAAGTTCTGCAGACCTTCCATTCCCTCCCCCCCCCCCTTTAGCCTGAGGAGAGAGAAGGAGCTGTTTTGCAACAGTTGGACTCACATGTTTGAAAGAAACTGCCGTGTTGTAAGTAGGACTCTGGTTTTATAACCAGATCTTCTTCAACAAGCCATCTCCATTTTTATTGCACATAGTTGTTTTCAGTATTTTTAATAAATTAGTATAATTGTTCATTTAGCTTCTGTTTGTGTTTTATGTTGATGTTTGTCATTGGAGTTTTATCTGTGTATGTTTTTTATGTTATATGTAATTTTAACTAGCAGTATACACTATGATTTTTCTTTGTGTTTGATTTCATATATGACGCCATCCACGAAGTCTGCAAGCCAGTCCGGTTGTATATGATTAGATCATCCTATAAGGACTAAATGCCACCTACATACTAGTGCATTTGGACAATTGCTTGGACTGTATATTTAAGGCGTTGGTTTGTATCTGTTTTCTGCATTGTTTTATATATTTGGTTCGGTTAGTGTTTCCGGGCAGCCTTGGCTCATTTATATGAGCTTGCTTTGCACTCTGAAATATTAGAGAACATTTCACAGTATTGTTTTATTGTTTATTAAGCTTAAGCGCTTTTTCCAGCATCTTTCTTTTTGTTGTGTAACAAAAATATGCATGCCATAAATTTTGAATGAAATTTGACAATGGTTTGTAATGTATAAAACATTATCATAGTTACATCCACTTCATCTTCTGTTTGGTTTGTCCATTCCATCCCCGGCCTCTCTCTAGCAGGCTAATAATTGTAACTAGCAACTGCCCAGTTGTATTATCTACATGGACTAAATGTCCCACAATGCTTTGCAGTTAAATATTTTATTAACCCAAACAATAGAACGAGTACATGACAATCTGTAGATCTGCAACGTTTATAATCAATTGTCAGTGTGCACCTAGTATTGTTGCACATATGTAATAGATATAGGATCAATTTAAAATTTTCAACACGTTACTTTGACCAGCATCTTTGACAAATAATTTAAGTTCGTGTGACATACATGTAACAATAAAAGACAAGTGCGCAACTAAAATTAACTAAAAAAATGTGCATATATGTGATTGTGAATTACCACCAAATGCCCAGGTAAGTGGCACAAAGGTGATATTACTGATGAAACTATGTTATCAATCAGTAGATGAGAGAGCGTCTGCTGCTGTACATAGGGTAGCCCAGGACCCTGGGTAACTAGAAACAACAAAACAAAACACAGCGCACAACGCTCATCGTGAAAAATGTAAAAAAAAATATATTTATATATTAAAAGGTTTCAAGGTTCTGCGTACATCAAAACAAAAGTAAACAGGCACAGAATGCTACAATGTAGCTGTTACCACTCGTTGCTTACTGTGCAGTAATAATCCAGTTCAATGACAGTTGTGTCATAAATGTGCAATGTTTTTAGTACTATAGCGAATAGGGAATTTTTTTTAATTCAAGATTCGTTCATACTGTATGTACATTTTTTTGTTTGACAACATTAATATTTCTGTTTTGTTTGTGTGTGAATGTAAAGCAGCAGTTGAAACAATAAACTACATGTTTGTTTTTTTAAAACACATTTCTGTAGTAAATGAAATTACTTGTACCATTTAAAAAAAAAATTTAAATTAAATTAGAATGTTTTAATGTACAGAGTAAGCATTTACAAAGTGACAGCCCCCTTCGCCGTCTGATAGACTGTGGCTCTTCAGGACACCCTGTCACCAGCAGTGTAAAAATTGTAAGTAGTAACTGCCCACACAATCAGATTCAAGGACTACATTGCCCACAATGCTGTGCAATAATTTAATGTAATAACCTTGGTCAAGCGATCGATTACAGGAGAACGGATCGATCTTGAGCGTAGCAGGTTACTTGTCATTATGCAGATTGTATTGATTCATATTGAATGTAAAAATCAAATGCTGTTTCTTTTAAAAATGTTAGTTTGAAATGCAGCTTTACACATCAATATGTTTCAATGATTTAGTACCAATTATCCTTAATCGCAAAATGCAACTGCGATTGCTGTTTGTTGCGTACATGACAATTATTGTCATTATAAAGATATTTTTTACTTTTGCTGACCAAGGTATATGAATCTTTACATAACAGTTATACAAATATCAAGTTTTAATGATTTGGAATTGGTAATGACCAGATATTATTTTTTTGTAGACACATACTGTATTTTTTTTTAACACCTTTTGTTTATTAAAGTCATGTGCCATAATGACATATATACTAAAAGGAAGCAAATTGAAAACTTACTTCGAGGTAGAGATGGCGAAGGGAGAGATGTAGATGGACATGGAGATGAGATATATTATGATGAGAAGGGAAGACTGATTTTGGATGGGAGACAGAGGAGAGGGAGAGGACAAGAGAGGGAGAGGAGAGGGAGAGTGAGAATGAGATGGGGAGGGAGTGGGTTAGGGAGAAGGAGAGAGGATAAAGGAGAGGAGAGAAATGGTGCCCCATCCACTATTATATCGTAAGCGCACACTTTTGGAGGGGCTTAAGGAGGATGAGATTGTTAGCAGATTTCGCTTGAGTTCAGCAACAATCTTAGCTCTTTATGTCACATTGAAAGTAGCTTTGGGCATCTTTGTATTTTTGTTGTTGTATACATTTAGCAATGCCCACTAGCACTCCTTTTGACACTTATATACATATATATGATGTGGTAATGGTAGGGGTTTCTCAGAGCTTGTTGGGTATCTGTCTCTTTATGAAGAGTTAAGAGAAGATTTTGATTTCGTAACAACCAGAGGTCGTGCAGTCCCTGGGCTTGTTAAAATGCTTACATTTTCTTGCTTCTGCATCTTTTCAGATAATTGTGGGCATAGAAGGCCGGGGTCTCGCAGTCGGCATTCTCCCAGGCCTTTCGCCAGTATCTACACTGAATAGACGCGCTAGGAATTATATTCATTATCCTAGAGAGCAGACAGAGTGAACATGTATAACACGTTCAACCCAGACCTCTGAATACACCCAAAACTGGTATAATCTGAAAATGGTGCTATACAATAGTGCTTGTGTCGATGCAATCATTAAGATTGCATCGACACAAGCACTATTGTATAGCACCATTTTCAGATTATACCAGTGTTATACACGTGTTATACATGTTCCCTCTGTTTCTCCTAGATGGTGTATTTTGAATAGTACCCTTAGTCAGGTTCACATTCCCATACACATTGGTAAATTTATATATTCATTCATTAATAATCACTTATAAATTTGTACACAGATTGGGTGTGGGTTAGGGAGAAGGAGAGAGGATAAAGGAGAGGAGAGAAATGGTTCCCCATCCACTATTATATCGTAAGCGCACACTTTTGGAGGGGCTTAAGGAGGATGAGATTGTTAGCAGATTTCGCTTGAGTTCAGCAACAATCTTAGCTCTTTATGTCACATTGAAAGTAGCTTTGGGCATCTTTGTATTTTTGTTGTTGTATACATTTAGCAATGCCCACTAGCACTCCTTTTGACACTTATATACATATATATGATGTGGTAATGGTAGGGGTTTCTCAGAGCTTGTTGGGTATCTGTCTCTTTATGAAGAGTTAAGAGAAGATTTTGATTTCGTAACAACCAGAGGTCGTGCAGTCCCTGGGCTTGTTTTGAATAGTACCCTTAGTCAGGTTCACATTCCCATACACATTGGTAAATTTATATATTCATTCATTAATAATCACTTATAAATTTGTACACAGATTTATATTTACATTTAATATGTCAATCTTAGAATTTATATTTAAGAGACATTTATCACAAATATACTATATTATCACACAAACACAAATGATATATATATATATATATATATATTTTTTTTTATTATGGTATCAACACAAATCAGTAAGCAACTGAACACTTTCATTTGATTGCTGGCTTCTTGATATTATATCTCCAGTTTAGATCTTATGCTGATTTGCCCGTGCTCTCCCTCCTCCTTCTTCTCTCCTTCTCTCTCGTTGTTTGGGGGTTCATAATTTAACCGGTTATAGTAACTTATCCATCTTTCTGGGATAGATTATTATCTAGTTCTCTCTCTATATCCCTAAACCATTTAGTTTTGATCCAATATGCTCAATTTGAGCCAATCTTTCTCTACTATCATGATTATCTGCAATTGACGACTGGTTATAAGTAATAAAATCAATTAATCTGTCTAATGAATTTCTATTAATAAAATCTCTATTCATTATTTCATCTAGGTAAAAAGTTTAGATTATTAACCATCAAGATTCATCCTTTCCATTGCCATCTTTTAATAGATAATTAATGCTCTTATAATGTATTTAATACTAACTAAGCCTTTTTCTATATATAATATGGTATGATTTTATTAATTATTTTAATCTCATTCATTGTATAAATTTGCAATATAAAATAAAATAAAATAAAATATAGCAAAACAAATTAATTTATAGGTAAAACTTATGCTTTTGATAATATATGTCGTTTATAATATTTGTTTATTTTATATTATGGTTTTGTATATATTATGTTCACTTGTCATTTACACAAATTTATGTAGTTTATGTATAACATTATCATCTAATTATATATATTATGTGCTTGTATATACTCCGCTATTAGGCCAGACTACCTAGCACAGATGTTCTCTATATAATTGTAATTGTTTTAGGTTGACTGACATTTACATATTTTATTGGATCGCATTAGTATAAATGTTCAGTCAACTCTACCAGTGTTTATCCCCTGATGTAATCCGCTGAGACGGATGAAACGCGTAGGGTCACGTGGTACAGGAAACTACGGTGGCCAAGCAGCTCAAGCTCCAGAGCACAGACGTCAGTTCCTGCATCCTGCTACTCGATCGGTGGAAGATTGAATACAGCCAGAAACACCTACTATCCCTGCAGATGTGAAGGAGAAAGGTTGTACCGGCAGCATATCCCACAGCAGAGCTGATTCACAGCAGCTATATTTGTATGCAGATGGAAGACTTCTGAAACTTGGACGTCAGCGTGGTGCATGGGCTTGTCCCATAAATTGCTTATTTTAATCTGACAAAGTGTGAGTTGGCAATCGTCTGTTCATGAAAATTAAAATCTTTCAAATCTGAATTTACACAAGGATCGGGCGCTTTTTCTTTCTTTTTTTTTTTCTTAGGTATCGTTGGGAGGTTGGTGAGCCCAAGAATTAAGCTGCCCAGGACTTCAATTTCATTTTCAAGGATTTGTATGGACATTATTTTATATTGATGCTATTTTTATCAACAATAGAAAAGAGACTTACACACATTTTTATAGGTATTTTTTCTTTTTTATTATTTTTGTTGGCAACATACATTTTTTATTATATTTTTCATTTTTTTATATTTTTTCACAACTTTGTGTATCCATTTTTTATATTGCAATTTGCCTGGTTTCCTGCAAATTTAGAAGCATTGTTATATATCTGTGCTGGGTATATCGTTGTGCAGTGTGAGGTCTGTTTTGCAAGGTTATAGGTGTGTGTTAATAGGGGCGCTGTCATTCATTTTCATTGTTAACACATACATATATATATATATATATATATATATATATATATATATATATATATATATATATACGAACACAAAAAGAAAAAGAGGGTTTGTTGAAAGCACACGAAAAATATGTGAAAGTACAAAATGGATTTTATTAGTAACACAAAACACAAAAATAATATTAAAATATACCTAAACACATACTAAATGAACACTGCTGAACCAATGACTACACAATAAAAATATGGAGACCTAGAATATGTAACATGCAAAATACAGCTAAACCCCGTTATAACGCGCCTCGCTATACCGTGATTCGGTTATAACGCGGTTTTCCCATGGCTCCCGTTTAAAAAAAAAAAAAAAAAAAGTTTTTTTTTTTTTTTTTTGCACACTGCACACACTGCACACACTCACTGCACACACACTGCTCATTGCTCACACTGCATACACACTGCACACTGCACACACACTGCTCATTGCACACACACTGCTCATTGCTCACACTGCACACACTGACACACTACACACACACTGCACACTGCACACACACTGCTCATTGCTCACACTGCACACACACTGCTCACACTGACACACACTGCACACTGCACACACACTGCTCATTGCTCACACTGACACACTGCTCATTGCTCACACTGCACACACACTGCTCACACTGACACACACTGCTCATTGCTCACACTGACACACTGCTCATTGCTCACACTGCACACACACTGCTCACACTGACACACACTGCTCATTGCTCACACTGCACACACTGACACACTGCTCATTGCTCACACTGCACACACACTGCTCACACTGACACACACTGCACACTGCACACACACTGCTCATTGCTCACACTGCACACACTGACACACTGCTCATTGCTCACACTGCACACACACTGCTCACACTGACACACACACACACACACACACACACACACACACACACACACACACACACACACTACACATATACATAAATCAGCCTTACCTTACCTTGGGGATGATTTTTGAGGCATGTGGCTGCAGGGTGGGGGGGGGGGGGGCGTGCCGGTGGGGGTGGTGCTGCGGTGGAGGGGGATGATGGCTGCTGCGGGGGCCCCCGATGCTGCGGGGGCTGGTGGGATGGCCCGGTGCAGCGCGGGGGGGCATGGGGGGGGAGGGCAGGACGACCCTGCGCTAAGGCAGGGCCAGGGGGCCCTGTATTGCGGCGCGAGGGCCCTGTGCTGCAGCGGGGGGGAGCCGGACCAGAGGGGAATCCCCCCTCCCATCTCCTGTCACGCGGTGGCAGGGGAAGCGGAAGCCGGAGGGGCATCCCCCCTCCCATCTCCTGTCCCGCGGTGACAGGGGAAGCTGAAGCCGGAGGGGAATCCCCCCTCCCATCTCCTGTCCCGCGGTGACAGGGGAAGCTGAAGCCGGAGGGGAATCCCCCCTCCCATCTCCTGTCACGCGGTGACAGGGGAAGCTGAAGCCATTTTTTTTTTTAAATTAGCGCGACCCCGTTAGTAACGCGGTGGTCTCGGGGTGGACCCTGAGGACCGCGTTATAACGGGGTTTAGCTGTACATAGGTATGATAATGCAAATCCAGGGGAAAATAATTTCCCCTGGAAATGCAATGAAGATCGGCCGATCAGCAACACATGATAATACAAATGACTGAAAAAATCAATATCTACACAAACCCAAGTAAACACAGAAAAAGGAGCAACAATAAAATTTAATGAATGAATACCCTAGATGCTGTGTAGCCAGAAGGTGGTGGCTAAACCCTGGCAGTTGTAATAAAGAGCCAGAGAAAGACAGAAAATAAATGTCTAAAATATGCAGAGGTGGGGTCCCCTCAAAGACTAACATGGAAACAATGAGTCAGCAGAGGAAACAAGGGAGAAAAACATGAGAAAATAACTCCCTAATGCCACAGCTAGGTGTAACTGATATAAGCTGTGGCAGACAAAAATGAAAGTGTCCCAAAGGCTACCGTGGAGCAAGGAAAGGTAGGTTGTTTTTCCAGGTGAGGGAGCGCAGAGTATTCACAGCCGGCGTATGTAAAAGATAAAGAACACAATAGTGCGACCAACGCAAATAAGGTCTAGATGTGTATATACTTTTTGTGTCAATACACTCACAGATTGTCATATAGTATGAGGCATATCAGAGACTAAATCTCTCTCTGATTTGAGCATGGGGTGGCTGGAGCTGAGTTAGGTTCATGTGTGGATGAAGCAACAATCCTCCAATTCAATTCATGCAAAAGTAGAGAGAACTCTCAGGGCATAATATTCAAAAAAAGATGTACTGTATTGTATACAACAGGAGGTAAGGGATAAACTCATTGAACAGGGTCTTTTCCTCTCCATGGTGTCTCTGTGGATGGTGCGTCTGCTTCCTCCGCATTGTTCCGGAAGTGATGTCTCTACTTCAGACGGAAGCTCCAGTTACTGTAGTGTGACACGACTCCTCCAGTGGACAGGAATTCAGGGAATTTACATGCGCAGTAGAATGATCAAAGGAGGACAAATTCTACGCGTTTTGCTAATCGCTTCTTCAGGAATCTAATCTGATACCGATCTATGATGGTATGTATACCCTATCGTTCTATTTAATCAATCAGATCAATTAATATTGGTAGTGATTCACAGGGATGGTCATAACAATTTAAAATGCCACTCAATACATTGTGGCATACTCAAAGCATATATATATATATATCTATATATAATAGTGTTCTAGCTCGAACATCAATAGATTAAAGTGATAAAGTTGGGCGAGGGGTTAACCCCTTAATTACCTTAGCGGCAATGACACTTGCCAATGGCAATGAATTGGCACCCTACAGATGCAACTGCCGGTTTTAGACCACTTGCCAACGAAAATCTGTGGCCATCTTGCGGTAACTCGCAAGATGGTCCAGAGCAGGCTGTAATGGCCCATTGGATTAACACAGCGGGGTTACCTGCATTTGAATGGGACTCGCAGCCTGGTAGGATACACACAGCATGAATCCCATGCAAATGCAGGGACCACCGGTGTGTTAATCCGATGGGCCATTAGTATGGCTGCAGAAATCTCGCAGCGTGCTGCAGAAATCTTGCAGCGTTGGATTGGTTTAAGTGCAAATTCTCAAGTCAACCAGTCTACAACTAGCAGTTTCAGCTGTACAACCCCCCCATCTACTCCCAACATCCTCACCCCCAACACATACAGTACAGTACAGTACAGTACAGTACAGTAATGGGTAAAATCCCTATTACCCAGATCTAGATAACAGCACATTTGTCCATTAAAAATAAATATTACACAGCCAGCATATAGTAAATTAAAGTATGTACAGTAGCACACAAGGTTAGATTTATTCTAGATACAGTACAGTAACTATATTCTTTCAGGCAAGAAACATGCAGTTCACTGTTCATGGTTACAATTTCATAAAGCACTTTGTGAGCTAAAGTAAAAGTAAAAATAATAGGACACAATAAATGTTCTTTCTACTTATTTTTCAAAATACAGCGATTTTGTTTAGTGCAGGTGATCATACTATCATTTGTATATGTCACATCAACTCTTTATCTTTTTGACAGTGCACCCAGGCCCATGTAGGGAGTAGTCAAAACATCTTGTTTATTTTTGGCAGATAAAGAGATCTTGTACTCAGTATTATTTCATGCATCCGAAAGACCTGCAGGGAGGAAGGATGTAACATGGCGGTTAATCACTAATGGGTACATGCTGTGGAAATCATAAGAACATTAGGTTTCACAAGAGATAAACTTTTGTAGGCTCAGTCATCTTGAATTTCTAAAGAAGCTAATTTTCTTGTATACTGTTGCTTACAGTAGATTGTGAATGTGCTTTTTAGGATCTTTGTGAGGAAGCAATAGGCCAGTATTTTCCTAGCTGTAATAATGCCCTGACAGGAAAAATAATCAAGCCTTCTTTGTCCTGGGCTTTAACTACAGTAATATGACGGGTCTGCTCCAGCCGTGAGTGAAGTTATTTGCCAACTGATGAGTGTGTTCTCTAATTATTTAACTGCATTTTGATCTGAAGTATTGAAGTCAGTGATTTGTGCAGTCCCAAACATTAACATACCTATGGACATCATGTACCCAATAAAGAGATAGGAATTTTGCTGTAGTATTATGTGAAAATGTAAGGTATTTCCCAAGAACTTTTTCCGAAGATCATTACAATTCAGATTTACAATACTAAAAAAGTAAGTAAATCCCATCAGGAAACAGAAGTCACAAATAAATTTACAGTACACTACTGAGGCAGGAATATAGGTTATAGAACTAACAGAGAACAAGAGACTTACCTGGTAATGTTTACTTCAGATTGAAGTAACATTTGCCTTGTAATTGTCCAGCAAAAATAGTTTTTTTAGCCAGTTGTTTGCTTGTTTAATGGTATTGACTGTAGTAAAGAAAGCAATAATCTGCCATCTTTTGTGCATACTCATCATTAGGGAAATTATATGACTAAATTGTAAGAAGAAAATTGAATAAATGTAAATATGTGAAAGCGTAGAAATAATATCAATGAGTCAAGGGTTCAAAGTATCAACGTGAGTTTATCTGAACCAAGGTACAAATGAGAGAAAGAATTCAACATGAACTCATTCCTCTGAAAACATATTGCTTGGCATCACATTTTTATACATTTCAAAATGAGTAATACGCCCCTTAAGGGGGCTGGCTTAGAGATAAAAAGCAATATGATGACATATAAAAATCCTTATTCATACATAAATATGCTTCGTAAGCTATACTTTATCCTATTTTCCACAGCAATGTGGGCCTCTTAACCTCCTGACTTAAGGAGTAAACCTCTTAGCCCTTTGGGTGTAGCTGCCAGATAAGAGAAGCGGAGGTCAGCAATAAATGACTTTGCAGGAAAAACTCTTACACATGCAATTATTTCAATTGCATGACTAGTTAGAAATTATACAAGGGCTAGTCTTTGCCAGGAGCGATGCTCTGCAAAATATCAAACATACACAAATAAACAGATACACATATACAGTACACAGATACACAAGCAAACACTCAAAATGGCTGCTGCGCCAAAATGGTGGTGATAGTCTGTCTTCATATAGCCTTAGCCACACACCTTAACTAAATCTTCACAGTCCTCTCTTTTTATTCTTAAAAACATAGTCTTTTAAAGCTAATTGAGATAAAACTCAGAAACGTCGTGCTGGCCTGGAGGTTCCAAGATTGCATGACTTTGATAGTTCTGGAAACTCACAGAGCTGCTGGCTATCATATCAGCCAGATTGGTCTTTCTGCCGTCATCTTCATCTGTATTCCATTGAGGGGGACTGACTTCCTTTTCAGATTGCAGTGCCGTCTGTGATCAATGGCATGGCCTGGGTTGAGGGTGTTACACACCTTTGCAGCAAGGATTTACTGCACATTTACTGCACACAAAACAATCAGAACTGCAAGCACACAGACAAATCCATTCATCAGCTTCGCTCCTAGGGAAACAACCAACTTGCTAATTCCTAACAGATCCCACCTCTCATCTCCGCCTTTCCTTAATCTCTCCTGTATCTCTGCGATCTTTTCTAGCTCATGCTCAATCTTACCACTTTGATCTCTAATAAAAACACAACATTGCTCTTTAACGAGGGCACATACTTTTAAATATAGTATAGAGCATTCTATTCTGTAGTGCCATTAATCTAATCTGTACCTGTTCTTGCTTAAGTAAGTTAATGGATAAAATTAAGGCCATATCCTCCCTATACATTTTTAGCTCCGGGCTGTAAATACATGTTTACACAGGTTTCATTAGTTGGTGGAGGCACCTGACCCATAAATTGATTGTTGTTCCCAGTGTAATTTATATTAAATCCACCTACAGGAACCTCATTTACCAGTGGAATTCGGTTTAGAAAAGTTCCCTGTAAACAAATTCAAATTGACATTTCCTTTTCTAAATTCGGCATCAGTGTAAGGGATCCCTACCCAAGGGGTTAAATGTAATTCTCTCTTATGTCATTGGGGCCACTAGAGTATGGCAGGGAATCATTGTATATATTCCCTTGTGACCCATTAATCCATGTAGCATTGTGCAAGATTGTATGATTGTCTACAAAATTATGTGTCCACAAAACAATAAACATTACAAATATTTCAAAACTGATCATCCCTTATCATCATATGGATAGCGTAGGCAGATCTTGCCTAGTGGGGCATATATAATAAAAACAGACTCTAAAGCATAAAAAATAATATTGAGTCCTGAAAAAACAAATTGTTCGGATAAGAGCGGGCCTTGCCTGGAGTCTTATTCCCTCAGGGGTTAATGTTCTAGGTTTATTTTGCCTAGATTCACTAACTGTTGGTCAGTGGTCAGGGGGGAAAAAAGAATCCCATCAAAACACTGGCGATGAGTCTTTGTCTTTGTTAGCTGTTTACGGTGGTGCCGGCACTTTTTTTTACGATGATGGTGCTGCTTTGTATTCTCCGTGGTAGACTGTATGGGCTGCACCTAAGATTGTAGAGACTTAAATCATTTCATTAATAAAAAGCACAAGGAGAGCGCTCTTAGCCACTATAATTTAGTATCTGCACAATTTTTTTGTTTTTCACCACTGTCTTGGCATCCGCATATAGACAGGTGTGTTATGGAAAATCATATAAATTATCCTTTCTTTTGTTCATATGCAAATCCTATGCCATGTGAACAATATATGACATAAAGGATGATGGTATTTAAAACATCAGCAGCTTGAGATTTAAATATATATACCATGAATTTGACAATAGCTACTGCTTAAAAAATAAAATCTGGATTGCCTACAGTTGCATTCTTTAAAATGAGAGGCTATAGATGAGGGTTCAAATTGAGACACCTTTTGGAGGGAAAGGAGAGGTAATGGTTACAAGTTCTAAAAATACATCCTATATGCAGTTAACTTTATAGAAAAAATTATTTCATATATGAGTTTATGCTTACTCGTTTATATTGTATGCTTGTGAAGTACTGAGTATACTTTTGACACTATTCCAATACATAAATACCTATTCAATATTATTGTATTATTAATAACACAATTTCAAAGTTCAGCTGCTTAATATTGGCGTATAACCAGCCAAATTTTTCACATGCCGTTGAACAGAGCGGTTACAAATCGCTGGATTCTAGTATATACTGTACTGTACTGAATGCTAAATAAGTTGAGGCATCTTAGAGCTAAAAAATGGACCTTCTCATACAGCCGTATTCAGGATTGATTTTACATGGTATCTCAAAAATACAACAATCGGTGATTGTCTCTTGACATATCGTGCGCTTGTAAGCTTTTACCAAATCCTAACAAATTTTCAAACATCTCCTAATTACAGTATAACAAATAGAATTGAAATGTGTTGACTGTTTTCTGCATAGAAGTAATGTGGATACTGCGCATGTGGGGATTATAACCCCTTCTTGTAATAATTCTTCCATAATAGGGGCTACAGTATGCCCTCTAAATCATTTCTGCTGAGTGGGTATTGGCCAATTCTGGGGAGGACAGCGTTGGGAAATAATTTAACCTGTCCTGGTGCAGCATACCAGACGTACCCAATACTGTTGCCGGGAGACGCCCAAAAACTATGAGGTATTTGTTCTAACATGGATACAGAAACAGAATGCAAAATAAACAAGCACAACTTCACACTTATCTGATAAAGAGCAAAATGAACTTTACAAAAAATAAGATAAAAACCCAAAACAGACCAGTTTGATCCTGCAAACTCAATCTAAAAAAATAAATACATTAAAATATCATGCTCTTTTCCCATATTATAACTAAGCTGCTTTTAAACTTTTTTTTTTCCTCTGAGCTTCTAGTTAACTTTTCATGCCTGGAACGTGGTCTTTGTACATTCTTTAAGCTGGAGGAGGGGGGCCAGCCCGCTTGGGCTGCTTTTAACCTTCACTCTTTAAAATGACTGCTGTTCAAAAATCAGACAGGACCAGTTCATTTAAGAAAACAAACAGTTTCCTATTATAAAAGTTTGAACAGAGAAACCTTGATAACTAAAAACAAAACCATCTCTGTAACCTTTCCTGGAGAAGGAGTGGCTCAGTGAGTAAAGACACTGACTGACACTGAGATAGCTGCAGGGGAGCCTGGTTTAATTCCCCGTGTTGGCTCCTTGTGACCTTGGGCAAGTCACTTTATCTCCCTGTGCCTCAGGCACCAAAAACATAGATTGTAAGCTCTATGGGGCAGGGACCCATGCCTGCAAAATGTCTCTGTAAAGCGCTGCGTACAATTAGCAGCGCTATACAAGAACATGCTATTATTATAAAACAAAAATCGTATTGTTTTATTTCTAATTCCTTATAACACACACACACACACACACACACACACACTCTCTAACTACAACTCTTTATCTTCCATCAATTCTTTCTACGGGCAATTAACAAAACTAACAAAACTCCAACATTCTCTTAATCCTGTGGGCCAGGGTAAAACTGTATAAAGTTTCCTTCCACCATTAGATCAGACTCTTCCTTTTGTCTAATATTATTATTACAATAAAAAATAAACATTTACTTTTTAAATATTTGCATTCTAGATATACCTCGCTTCAGTCCTGACTCCTCTAAATCAGCACATAAAAAACTTTATTTAAAACTTCCTTATATCCTACTTCATATTTTATTTGCATCAATAGATCATTTAAGTATTGTAACACAATATCTCCCACGCCCAGGAACAAAAAAAAACATGCTAATGAGCTATGGAATTACTACAATGTAAAGACAAATCCATCCAAATTTCAAATTTTCTTAAATAACGTTACACTAACAAACTTTCACATACAATGCTGCCTAGGTTTATTTTAAATGCTACGGTGAGGCCTTGTAAATGGCAGCAGGCTTAATACGCTTTGACCAAAGGGTTAAACTAAATTACCCTTTTACAAGAGATATATAGGTATTGCACTGTGTATTTTTGTCATACTGGAAGTAGCTTTTTGCATTTTTTTTGTATAGGTTTATTTTAACCCCTATTATTCTTTGATTCAAAATCATTATGATCTGTTATTTGTATTATTTGTTATTTTTATGATTAGTACTACACGTGACAATGTGAAGTGCTATGTACACTAATGACGCTATATAAATAAAGACATACATACATACATACATACATACATACATTAACTATCAGAGAGTGACACACAAACACTTCACTCCACGACATGTAATAATTATGCCCTCAAACTAGTTACTATGAGCTTTCTAAAACAAAAACAAACATACAACAACAAAAAACATTTAAAGAGGATGTCCCCTTTTTCTTTTTCAGTGCAGTATTAATGCATTTATTCCTTAAAAACTACTTTTACATTTTTAAATTCAAGCCATTTCTTCCTAGGTAAATAATTAACTTCCATGTCTCACAGGCATACAAGTTCTGTGACCTTTAAGTGAAGAAGGGGGGTCACTAATGCTGCAGCTAGTTTCAAAACAGAGCCTGATATGTTTAGAGACTTTTCCTTTTTCTTCTTTTTTAATATTCTCTGTGCTCCTAAATATCCATTTCTTTCCCATTTTATTACCATAAAGTCTACACATAATTTCAAGGGACGTACCCTTCGCCGGCGAACGAGAATGTAGGTTCCCCCATAATTCTCCTGTATTATCCCGATCAATGTCAGTCGATTGTGTACCAATAAGGTGCTCACCACTTGGTATAATATAAGTAGAATATAGAGTTAAGGACCTGTGATATTAATAAAAATAGTCACCGGCTGTCCCTTAACAATAGTTCTCTTACCAAGTTTAGGAGACTTTCCACCTTAATTATTATACCTTCCGGACCCTGATTTGTGCCGTTTAGTGGCACACGGTATAATCTGACCTGACTTTATGGCAATAATATAAAACAATAATAACAATACCTGATCAGTATAATATTGATAAACTCACATGATACCAGAGGTCTCGTCACTCAGGTAGGTTGGCCATAAAGAACAAACTGTCTACAGATCACTCAAACAATTTAATCTAATGGCTTTTTTTGTTAAAAAGGATAAAGCCATACCTTACTCCAAGTGTGCACGTTTGAGTGATCCAGTAGCTTCTCCGTCTGGGGCCCTGGTCCCGAGGTATTGAGTCCCCTATTAAGGCGCCATCTGTGAAAGCGTAGAAATAATATCAATGAGTCAAGGGTTCAAAGTAATAAATGACTTTGCAGGAAAAACTCTTACACATGCAATTATTTCAATTGCATGACTAGTTAGGAATTATACAAGGGCTAGTCTTTGCCAGGAGCGATGCTTATCAAACATACACAAATAAACAGATACACATATACACAGATACACAAGCAAACACTCAAAATGGCTGCTGCGCCAAAATGGTGGTGATAGTCTGTCTTCATATAGCCTGAGCCCCACACCTTATCTCAATCTTCACAAATGCATTCCCAAAAAGTATTTTACACACACACACACACACACACACACACACACACACACACACACACACACACACACACACACACACACACACACACACACACACACACACACACACACACACACACACACACACACACACACAATTTAGCTGATTTGAAACTTTAATTGCAAATCCCAAAATGCCAGAAATTAGCTGATTTTAATGATTTATATTTTGTAATATCCACTGATGAGCTCATTATTATCATGGTTGTAGGAGGAGTTTGTGGAGGAGAAAGCCAAAGCAATATTATAATGAGATGTATCAATTGTTCTGCCAATAATTGATGCAGTTTCTTCTCTCTTTGCTTCAAATAAATCTGCCAATATTAGGTGTGTAAGCCACTGCTCCAGAGATCTGCAACAAATCTAAAAAGCAAGACTTGAAAGCTTCCTACATACTGTATGTCACTACAAATTGATGCAGATGCTCAATGTGTGCACCATTTCTGGCACAAATTGCACAATTTTTTAATACACATTTCCCTCTATTACTTAAGTGCCTGTGTACAGAACTGAAATCTGAAACGTGGTTGTAACAGTAATCTTGCTTTTTTTTTTTTAATGTAGCCCTCTTTCCCCCTGTACCTGGGAAGGAACTACCAGTGCTGATTTTACCTGTCTGGCAACTAGGAGTCCTGAACCTCTGCCTATGGGAGCCTGGGGTGACATCTCGTTCGTCTCAGCGCAGCACCTCCACCTGCGAGGGATCCCAATGTGGTGGGATAAGCCCCTCACAGGAACAACACCAGTAATACACACACTCGGGTATATAATAACAACCTTTACTGAACACACAAGAAAGAGTGCCCTGTACCACACAGTATAATATGCCCAACCTAATACCACCAGTGAGTGTCCCCAAAGTATATACTGTAGGGTGCTTGACACCAATATCCCTGATGTCCTTTTCCCTAATGTCAGGGCCCGCCCAAAAGTGTATAGAGTAGCGCTACCCCTGAAGATTGTTGGTGCACTTGGTGTGGTACCTGCTGGGAGCTCCATCCCCTGGGTACTGCCGTATAACAATAGGGATCCGTCTAATCCAACGTTTTCGTCATCAGCGACGGCGTCAGCCTCCACGTAGGTGAACTCCCACTAGATGGTATCACCATAAAGAGTCTCTTACAATGAAGGTTGTCTGGTCCCAGACCACAGGCCGCAATCACCATGTAACGTCTCACCAGTGCTATACACTGACTATAAGCAGCTACTGGGGAAATGTCCCTAGCTATGGGGTTTCCCTGTAGCAGCCATAACCTATTGTGAGCCGGGCCTATCTGGGGCCTAAGGGGGAGATCTGGCCTAATCCCGAGGAGCATTGCTCCCTGGACACTACCTGTTCCGTTGAGGTCCCTTTCCCAACTTGCGCGGTCACAGGCACACACAAAGTATCAATCCACTACTGCCGAGATTCTCCTAGCCCTATTGGCTGCCTGGCAACTTGTGACTCTCCTCCCAGAGGCTCATGGTAGTTGTAGTTCCCCTGCAGAGCTGCGTGTGTAATGGCCGCTAATTTCAATTCCTCCTGCGCATGCACGAAGTGTAGGAAGATGCACTATTGCCATTGTGCATGTGCAAAGCTGCACTGTACATGCATCCACAACTAAGGTGGCTGCCGCCCGCAGTGCCGAACTGCCCCAGAACTCTGGCAGCTCCTTGCACAGCGGTAGCCTCCGGGCGCCATCCCTGCAGCCGTCCCCATCACGCAGCTTGAGGTAAGAGGGGGACCTGGTTACATAAATAAATACTGTTGTTGTCATCATCATGATCTGGTAAAAATATTAACTGATTGTTGTTGCCAAAATAATAATTATTTTTTCTCTCTAATTCTACAGATGAAGACTAGAGATACGCTAAACTCTGACATGGTAAGGGTTTTGCTTGATCACAGTATGGTTCCTCGCTCCAGTCCTGGTTTTCTAGAACTTGCCCTCACTTGGCTGTCTTGGCAACCTTTTCAATCCTGTGCCCTGTGGGCCAATAGGAAGTCACTACATCACTGATAAGTCTTCCTATTGGCCCATGTAATGCGGGAGCTTTAAACTGCAGAAAACTGCAAAGAGATCCCGGCACCCCCTTGTTACATAGTTACATAGTTACATAGTAGATGAGGTGAAAAAAGACTTACGCCCATCAAGTTTAACCTATGCTAAATTTAGACGACAGATACTTTATCCTATATTTGTACTTACAGTATATTGATCCAGAGAAAGGCAAACATAAAACCCCAGTGAAATATCATCTAATGAAGTCTCAAAAGGGAAACACAAATTCCTTCCTGACACCAAATATTGTTTACTTTTTTGGTATATCCCTGTATTCCTTTCCTTTTTAAAAATATGTCAATTCTTTTTTTTTTTTAATATATCTATTGTATCTGCCATCACAGTCTCCATGGGTAATGAATTCCACATTTTAACTGCCCTTTGCTTTGTTGCTGGTGAAATTTCCTTTCCTGCAACCTTAAGGGATGACCCTGTGTCATTTGTACTGCCCTTGGGATGAATAGTTCTTTTGAAAGCTCCTTTATTTGCCCCCGAATATTTGTATATAGTTATCATATCCCCTCTCAGATGCCTCTTTTCTAATGTAAACAAATCTAATTTTGCTACCCTCTCCTCATAAATCAGAGTATCTATCTCCTTTATTAATTTTGTTACTCTTCTCTGCACTTTGTCTAGTTCCATTATGGGTTTTTTATGGAGTGGTGCCCAACACTGTACTCCATATTAAAGATGTAGTATTACTAATGCTTTATACAGTGGCATTATTAGTCTTACTTCCAATCCCATTTAATGCAAGATAAGATCTTATTGGCCTTTGCAGCTATTGCATGGCATTGGGCACTATTGCTAAACTTGCAGTCTAAAAGCAATCCGAAATCGTTCTCCATCAAAGGGGCCTAATCTATAAGCCTCGATAAGCCACGTATCGAGGCCTTTTCAGCCAAAATGCCCACTGCTATTCAGTAAGCCTCGATAAGTGGGCGATAAAGGCATGAATCGCCAATTTTTTCAGCCATCAAGAGAGATTGCCTGGTGAGCAGCGATAAGCCACTTATCGGCACGTTCTGAAACTCGTGCAATTCTAGTAGCCGTGATTAGTTTATGAAGGCTAATCGTGGCTCGAGAATGGCGAGTTTCTCCAAAATCCTCACGCCAGTAAAAGTTGGCGTGAAGCTGGGGACAACCCGCTGAGAAGGCGGCGACAGAGGACTTAGAATTTTTTTTCCTGCATCGAATTGATGCCAGGAGTCTTTGGAGTTGATACCCATTAATATCAGCACCGGAGACCCCCGATATGAATCTCATGCAATAAAAATACACTTACAGGCAACTTCATTATCTTAGCGGCTAACCGCTAAGGCAATGAAGGTGTTAACTACAAGTACCATGTTTATTGTGGGTAGTGGGGCTGGATGAAAGTGGTATTTGGCCCTTTGTGGGTGTTTAGGCCTTGCGGGGTTGTGGGTGGAGTTAACCCCTTCATTACCTTTGCAATTTATACCGCTAAGGTAATGAAGGGGTTATCCCTTCCCGCTACCCACCGGGTAGGTATAAACACCAACCAAGGTCCAAATACGAACTTCACCCATCCCTCGTTACCCATAATAAACATTCCAAAAGACCTTACCCTACTACCCACCTCCTCTACCCCCAACAACCCCCACAACCCATACAGTACATTAATGGGGGAGGGAGGGGTGAGAGAGAAAGGAGGGTTACAATTAAACAATTTTTTTTGGGGGGGGGGTGGAGGGTGAATGCCTTTTTTTTCAGGTAAGTTTTTTTTTGTCAAAGCCTGTACATATTGGGAAACCCATACCACGTTGCAGTCTCTTTCAGTCTCAGATTAAGGCCGTAAACATTGTAGTTCTCTATACAGGGGGTTTATTTGCAGGGATAAATCATACACCAACAGCCTTCCTTTTAAGTAAAAAAGAAAACATAAAATAAATACCTATTCCCGTTAGGGAAAATAACTCAACTTTGCTTCAGCCCTTTCTAATGACAGCTGGCCAACTATACTGGTTCCCAGCTTAAAACATGCCCTGGCATAAGCACCCACATGAAAAGTCTTAAGCACACAGCAATAAAGGGTTTTGCTGATCTGTTAGTCCATTGAAGCAGACGTCCCCACTTCAGCACAGCCTCGCATCCATCCTTCCAAGGGGAACTCGGCCACACGTGAGCTCAGACAAACTCTCCTTTGTAAATGCCAATGACAGGACATCCCGCATCAGCATGGTCACTCATTCTTCCTTCTTCTTCCTGGGATTAGCAACCCAGGCAGTCCAGCAGGCTCCGCAACCAACATCCAGCAGGCCTGGGAGTCTGTGCCAGCTTCTGCAGCTGGGGAGAACTCTTCTCTGTCCCCTTCCCTGAGGGAAAACAGCCAGTCTTTCTCTTGTGCAAGGTACTTCCTGCCTCTTTACACCTTCACTTAGGAGTGCTGTATTAATTGGTACCAGGTACAGCAAGCTCACAGAGAGACATGTAACTTCCGCACACTGGAACCTATCCATTCTGCTAGCTCTTTAGTCCATAAGGACAGTGATTCTGTCACTATATATATTGGAGTGGATTTGGGTTTTGAGCTTGCTAAGTGACACACACGCACACACACACTTTATAATATTAATGCATGTCATCACGTTTCCCCATCTTAAGAGGGATGGGGTCAAAGAAGTTGCAGAGGCCTGATTGAGCCAATATCTTTGGCCATGTTGAACAGAGGGAGAGGCCTGGGGGGTAGTGGTGCTACGGACTCAGATGTTGCTGCTGACACAGGTGTAGGGAATTGTGGGTGTTGTGATGTTCCTCCCTAACATTGGGATACTGGGAGATTAGAGCAGAGCTGGTGCACCTGTTGCTCCAAACACAGGAGGTGTGCTGACGCTGATAAGAAGAGGGAGGTTCCCAGCATACTAAGTGTAACATTGAGGCTAGTTTGAGCTCTAGCAGGTGTGTAAGCAGACTGCATACAGAAGGTGATTTATGAGGGAGAGTCCTTGGTGCAGTGGAGTTTGGCGTGTAAAAGATTGGAGTAGAACTGGTTTACCTGCTTTCTGACATGTTCGGGGTCACGTGATAAAAGGGGACGACTTGGTGAAAGAACTGAGGCGCGGAGATGGTGAAATCTATTGCGTAGTGGACAAGCAGTGTGGTCCCATCTGTGTGTATATATAGAGTGTGGTTGAAATGTCCGTATCAATACATCTCCATTATTAATAAGTCCATATGTGAGGGAAATACAGACCTAATGGCGTCCACCTGACAACCACAATAAATGGCCCTTATTGTATTTATTCCCAATAGGTAAAATGATCACAAAACAAAGCTATAGGTAAGTATATCAGGGCTGTTGCACATTACCTGGCAGTGTTAATCCCGGACAGGTCCATCACTCCACGGCGTGCAGTCCTCAATGGTAGAAATGATGAATGCAGTAAAAAACAGGAGCACAGCCAAACTCAGCAAGATAAAAATATTCCAGGGCAACTCAGATTTACAATGAAAAATGTATCTCAGTTCAAAAAGACAAAAGCAGTGCAGAAACGCACCTATGCATTTTATCCCATGGGACATTATCAAGGTGTTAGTCCCAACATACTGATTAACACTTATAAAGGCAACCGTTTGCGCCATTGACCTACAGAAGTGATGTCATCACAGTGCGACATACAATCGGGTCACGCTGACTAAGCGCTCATTCGTATAAGCCGCAACCGTCAGGTGACAAAATATTGAACAAAACTAACTTTATTTAGTCCGTGAACGGACAAAAAACAATATTTAAAAAATATTAAGAAATGGCGAATAAAAAAAGACATAAACAAAGATGAATAAGGTTAAAAAGCATTAACATAACACTGGTAAGGACAATGCATACAAACACAAAGCAAAATAAATATGAACTGGTGTATGGACCAACCAATCAATAAAGAGTAATATCGGAATTTGATTAATGATAATTCCCAAACATATTGCTATATCTAATATGCATGAGTCTAATTCCAACCAATGGTATATTGTAACCCTATCTTACAACACAAGTTGGGTAACCTAGTATAAAAAAATTACAAAGTCTATACAAAAGGTAAGTAGTAATTTAATTAAGCTAAAACATCTTAAATTCATAATCAACATGAATACATAAATTACCCAAGATAAAAGATATATCACAAATTATCTGTAACACCTAAAGTCGAAGTGCAAGTTGAGGACATGCGCGTTTAATCATAAATAATATAGCAATCAATAATAATGAGTAAATATAATAACAATAGAAATATTTATAATGATAAAAAAAAACATGTGATCGCAAACCTGCAAAACAACACCCGAACCACATAATACATGAACCACATAAGGAATCATAGACTGGGTCATCCCCATTAAACACAAGTATTAATATATATAAAATGTAACAAACCTAATAAGTGAACTATAATATAGAAAATCATAAAAAGTGAGTTAAATCCCAGTCAATATTCTTCCCTTGAGGCATTCTCATATTTTTATCTTGCTGAGTTTGGCTGTGCTCCTTTTTTTACTGCATTAATGACATAAGAGAAGCACATCCACAGACCGATCTAATGCTCCAGCTGCTACAGGTATAGTCTGCTAGAGATGATCAGTTGTGGTAAATCTAAATGTATAGGTGGAGAATGATGGAGGATCAATAACATTGTAACTCTCAGTGGGCTGATCTCATAGCTGCTGTATTGTAGATGCTGATCTTGTCTGCTCTCAATCACTCGCTCTCTTATATATCCCAACTAGCTAGACCCTTACATTCACAAATCACTGTGTATTCCCCACTGTATCTAGCTCTATCGACATCTGATCACCCACTGCGTCTAAATAAATAACGTGCCTGACAGCCTTTTCATTCCCACTATAGAGCTTCGTCAGGGGTATTGTTTTTTGTCTCTATTACCGGTTTCAAATGTAAAATGTAAAACAACTTGTTAATTTGATTTCATGCACGTAAAGTGGATGCATTAGCCAGAGAGGTTTGCCCTCCAAGTAATAGGCAGCCTGCTTTCCTGCGGGAAGGAGAATCTGATTAACCTTACTATAATATGTGAGACATCTATGCCTTATCAAATCAACAAAACAAATACTGTATGTGGAATGTAATAATACATTGACTATTCATTAGACTGGAATATACTGTAATCAGTACAAAAGGGTCAAATAAGAAAGACTGTTACTAGCAACAAAACACAGGAGTTCTCAGCATATTTAATAAGAACTAGATATTGAATGTTAAAGTAATACTGTACTACTAAAATACTAGTTTGCATGAAATTTGGTCTGTGAGATACTGTATGACAAATATGTCTTGGTTCTCACCAGCAATAAAAATAGGCAAACCAGTCGGTTATAATTGTGGTTCTTTTTTTTTTATATCAATTTTTTACAAGATTTCCCTTATCAGTTTCTAGCTCACACTTTTTTTGAATAGCATGAAAGCATTTCATTTTGCAAGATTTTCTCATGTGCTTATTTAAAAAAATTAAAATAAAACCTTTATTTAAAATACTGTCGCTTTAATGGATAGTCCCCTCAAAACATAGATTTAAAAGTGTCCCTCTCAGCATCAAATGGCGGGGGAAAAATGCAAGCAAGAAACATAAGCTAGGTGGGATGCATCAGGTTGCAACGTGGAGTATCGCACTCAATAAATAAATGTGCTGCCTTACATTTCCACCAGTGATCAATGGATTTATGTAGCTAATTTCAGACATTTTAAATACAGTAGATACATTCAGGGATATTCTAGTAGCTGTGAGTTTGACCATGTAAAAACGCACATTTTGACATGGTCATAAGTCATGGAATAAAATTTGGCAATTTGACGTATTTTGTTTTACAAATCACATTGTTTACACAGCGTTTAAAACATTTGGCAACCATATGGATTATAATTAGTTTTGAAGCAGAATTTCCTAAAGATGGTGTTAGCTACCTCGAGCGGGAAGAGATGGTATATACAAAGTAGATGGTTCACACCCCACACCGCCTAGAAGATTTCCATAAGACCTATGCTTACAAAATCTAAAGGCCCTTGTGATGAAGGGGGTACTGGTGTGTTATAGGGTTTACAAACCCATCACTTGCAAACCAGCAGTAGGCATGCTGCCTGACTGCTGGAAACTCCCCTGCTCAAAAGATAAGCAGCTAATTAAGGCAGAGGGCTAGCACATGCAGCCAATCTCAGGAGCTATATAGTCAGGCATCTGAGAACACACAGTGGCTCATTCAGGTCTCAGCCAGGGAGGAAGAAAGGGTAGAGAAGAACCCAGTGTAGCACTCAAGTTCACCCTCTGGTGATTAGTGTATGGTTTAAAATATAAACTTTATTAATACAACACATATATAAAATAAAGGGTGTTAAAATGACGTACTAGAGGTCGTGGGATCGAAATGCTGACAGCCATAGGGCTCGCAATCAATATAATAGGCGTCTCCTGTTGTGTATCAATATCACACAGGAAACTAAATCCTTATAAAAAACCTCAGTGAGGGTGAAAGGTAGGGTTAACTCGACGATGTACTATATCACCAGGTCACAATAGGCAGTATATGCATAAACCATAGGTGGTAATGGTGTGACTGGTAGTGACTGGTGTACTGAAACAAATATATTGTGCACCAGTAGGTCTCAATATGTAGTCTGGAAAGCCTTCCTCACTGGTTATATATGTGCATGCAGTGTAGTGTGGAGCTGATCACAGGTAAACCCCAGGGGTTCACAGTGTAGGCATATAGTACCCTATAGTGACCTCTGCAACACTGTCACAATTTGTAATAGTAGGTAATGTACTTAGAGTGAAATGGTGGGCACCCTAATGTGACCAGCTATGCACACTGATGAACACTGCATGTGAGGAGGCGGAGGCTGTATGTAGTAGTGATATTAGCTTAGTAGCAGTATATAACAGCACATATTTACCAGGACTGCAAAAAGTACTAAGTGGGGAGCAGTAACCCTAACACTATAACATGACAGGAGGCTTTAGGTGTCCATCGGGGCACTAATAGCCTGTGTAACAGCGCGGGCAGGACACCGCATTAACTCGCGGTCAGAGACATTAATGCGGAAGTGATTACAGCCCTGCGCGTGCACGTGTGGAAACAGAGCCGGCGCGCGCGTTTCGCGAGGGGCTTTCTCAAGGCGAAACAGTAAGAGTTACTAAGGGTACCCTGCAGGTGAGCAGGTATATATAGGGAGCCTCCAGATTGGTGACGTCACTACTTACCCTTGATGTGCCTGGCTTTGCATGGAGCTGCAGCAGAATCGCAGTAAGTATACCATGGTATGTGACTGCAGAGCTGGCACAATAAAAATCTATCTGTCTGACTCAAAGTTATTACTAGTATTGTTGTTACAAATAAGTCAGGCTTTCACACAAGTAGAGGTTTAATTACACTCTGTTTGGGCTGCAAGGGTAATGTACAGATGATGTAATCAATACAGTTCATTAGGTAATATTGGGGGATGCTAGGGTCCAGAGATGCCCTAAATGGATTTTTCAATAATAATGATGGATTAATAATCAGGATCTGGAAAAACCTGATATAGGCACAGCAGAAATAGAAGATACATCTGTTATTATACACATAGATGACAGTGTGTATAATGAGCTTGACAAGCGCCCAACATAGTGGCTGTTACAAAAAAGGAGTGTACAGGCATCCCTCATTGAGTCCTCTCGGAGATAGTGTTCCAAGTATGTAAATCCATCTGGACTCTTTTTGGAGTAGTGCCTTGTCCCAATCTCCTTTTCTCTGTCCTCGCAGAGGATGTTCGATCCCGCAGAAAGAGACCGCCTTGAGATCACCGTCATGACATAGATTCACATGTCTCGACAGTGGTTTATCAGCCTTATTCCTGATGGTGCTGATATGTTCCAGCACCCTTAGTTTCAGACATCTGCTAGTTTTTCCAACATATACCTTCCCGCATATACATTTGCCCTTATATATGACCCCAGTACTCAGGCAGTTGATAAAGCTGCGTATTGGGTACCGCTTGGTATCATCCCAATTACCAAATTGTTTGGTGGTGGTCATATACTGACATGCCTTGCATCTCTGGCAGGTGTATGATCCGGTAGGTTTTGGGGGAAGCCATGTCCTAGGTGTCTCTTCCACATAATGACTATGTACCAGTAGATCGCGCAAATTCTTTGCCCGTCTACTGGTCATAGATGGATAGTCTTTCGTGACCCGCTTTAGCATATCGTCTGCTCTCAGGATGTGCCAGTGTCTCCTCAGGATGGCTCGTGCCTTAGGCCATTCTCAATTGAAGATGCCAATAAAGCGAACCACGCGATCTTTTGGACTAGGTGGTTTGTCCATAATGAGTGATCTCCGTGCGGTGTGTTTGGCTCTCTTATAAGCCTTTTTAATACACCTTCTGCTATAGCCCCTGTCCTCAAAACGTTTTTTCATCTTGATGGACTGGCACTCAAACTCCTGGTCAGTGCTACTGTTCCTTCTTATCCGAGCTCTTGGGTGATGGCTGCTTGCTTCCAAGAGGCTATTAGTAGCTGTCGCTTTCCGATAAATGGTGGTATGAAGGAAACCATCATTCCCCCTCGAGATCCGCAGATCTAGAAAGCACATGGTGTCTTTGTTGTGTTCCAGAGTAAGATGTAGGTTGAACATATTAGTGTTCAATATACTGATAAACTCTTTGAGAGCTCCCTCTGGGCCCCGCCACAGGACAAACACATCGTCGATGTAGCGGACCCAGAGGTCAATATGCTCTGTGTGTACCTCCATCTCTTCAGTAAATACTACCTGGGATTCCCACCATCCCAGGTAGAGGTTGGCATAAGTAGGGGCACATTTAGTGCCCATTGCCGTGCCCCTCAGTTGGTGGTACACTCTATTATCAAAGAGAAAATAGTTTCTGGTTAACACAAACTTGAGCAGTTCCAAGGTAAAGATATTATGTTTCGAATACCAGCCACCCCTGGTATTAAGAAAGTGGGATACTGCTTTTAGGCCATAGTCATGGTCAATACTTGTGTAAAGACCTTCTATGTCTAAACTCACTAGTATTGTGTCTTCGCTGATGCAGACATCATCTAGTCTCTTAAGGACATCTTTAGTGTCCTTAAGGTAAGATGGTAGGGTCACCACGAAGGGTCTCAGAATCTTATCAATATAGGCACTGGCCCGTTCGGTGAGGCTTCCTATTCCTGATACGATTGGTCTACCAGGTGGGGGGACCTTGTTCTTATGCAGTTTGGGTAAACGTGCTGATGTAATGTCACTGTGTGCAGCGTAGCAGCACTCCCTTGCGCGTTTCGTTGCTCTAGGGTGACTTTCTCAAAGGGCGAAACGCGTAAGGGAGCGCTGCTACACTGCACACAGTGACATTATGTCAGGACGTTGCCGCGCATGCTCACGGACAGACAAAATCGAGTGCGGGACATTCTGCGACTGCCAGCAACAGTATATCTGCTTTTATTGGACTTTTGTGATGATACCAGATGCCCTGGGGTTCCTCAACGTTCCGCTGTTTGTCTATACCACGGAGTGTGATTCAGGCTGTGGATTCCAGGACGCAGAGCCACCAGCTGGGCGGGGATTATATTCACAATTGCTTGTTTTAAACCTATCCTTGTGAGTGTATTTATTCCCCCCTTCCCCTTCCTTCCATCATTAAATGTACTTTTTTACGCAATGGGGCGGGCACTCTCTCTTCTTTTCTTCCTCTAGGTGCTAATTGGATGTGGTTCATCCTTTTGAGAGCTGCCGAAGATCCCCATACTTCTACCAATCTTCCACTAATTATTCACCATCTGATGGACTTTTCTGAAGGTCTGGGTTCTATATACTTCTATTTATTTTCCCTTTTTTGCACCCACACCTATATTGTTCTTGTACCCATTTATTGTCTATATATATTCCTATTTAGGATCTGTATTTATATATTTTTTCACATCACTCTGGCGCTACTATGTACAGTATGTTTCTTTATATATATATATATATATATATATATATATATATATATATATATATATATATATATATATATATAAATATATATGACTAAAAGGGAGGGAGAGTAGGGTCAAAAAGGTGCACTCAGATGCTGAATTATGATTCATAATTCAGCATCTGAGTGCACCTTTTTGACCATACTCTCCCTCCCTTTTAGTCATATTATTCTTTTGGGTCGGTAGCACCACCAGAGGGTTACCTTTTACCTTGACCTCTGGTTAACTGATTATTTAATCATACAAGGGTGATTTGATTGCGGCATCTATTGTGTGTTCCATATATATATATATATATATATTTATTTTTTATTTTGTTTTACGTTATGGTGGGTGAAAAGGGCGACAAAAAAACCTCCACCGTTAGCATATAGCCAATAAAGAATATCACTTGTGAGCACATTCACATGTCTTAGACAGGTCTGCAACCCTGCTTTTCAACCATTATCACCAAGCATACAGTGCTCCCACTGCCGCAAGGGATTCTGGGAAATGACATGTAAATGAGCACACGTGTCACCTTTTGCCTGGAATATCCATTCACATGGAGCCCATTTAATCTGATGCATCGCCGTTCACACAGCTTTTAAGCACTGCATGGATAGATAGATATTTCAGAAATGAAGTATCTTTTGTAAACCTTGTGGCAGAAGTGTTTATCCTAAGCCTATTAAGAGGTATTAATGGATTGAACAATAAATTACTTGCCACTTCATGGTTGCATAAGGATAAATTATTGAGCAGACTAGGGAAATTTTGCTACATGGTGTTATAACCAATAGGATCAGGAGCGTTACTAAAATAGGTCTCTTATCTCTCTCTGGGGCCTATTCTTTTAAGTTTGATAACTTTGCTGCCATCGCAAATGACGTGGCATGTTCTCACAGAATGGTTTTTCCTTTTGGTTACCGCGGTATTCAGAAAGAATCTGAAACCATCTCAAACCGTGAGGTAGGAAAATGCCAATACCGCTCGGCATAGCAGCAATGTGATCTAAGCCTCTCACAGTTCTCCCCTATATGATCTGGCCCAGTCTGTAAGAGCTGTATAGAGAGCTCCCCAGCTCTCACAGGCGATTGCAGTGATTTTATTTACATTTGTTACTAGTGTACAGGAGCAGGGAGTCTCCAGAGCAGAACCACATTAATTTCAGGTCCGGGGACCCCAGCATCCCAAGTTTCAGGCCCCGGTATGGGATTTCGTATCTCCTATGCATTTTAATCTCCCGGTCACGTGATGCAGGAGATTTTAACGCACAGGAGATAACGGCACCCTATAACGGGACCTGTAACTCTGGAAGTAGTGGGTCCCTGAGGCTGAATTCAAAGAGGTTAAGCTCAGGAGATTCCCTGCTCCCGCACACTAGTATTCAAATTTCAATAAAAACAGCTTCATTACTTTAGCGGCAAGCCGCTAAGACAATGTAGGGGTTTAAACCTGGGATTCCATGGTTCGTCAACCAATCGGATTGTCAGTGTACCATATGGTATATCTCACAATATAATTGGTTAAAGTACCATGTGATGGCAGCCATTTTTTGAAGTGAAACTTCATTGCAGGCATTCCTACCGAATGAAAATTTGTTTTGGAGTAAATCGCCTTCATGGTGACAGAAGTGCAGCCACGGAAGTGACGTCACTGCTGACAGAAGAGGCCGTCATTATTGCCAGCTTGTGTGTATTCAGAGGCTTCCCGCACTTGACGCGCAGGAGCCATTGCCGACTGCTCTGGCCAGGTGCTCCTGCGCAGTATGCTCTGGCTCCAGCTAGGCGCGCCTGTTCAGTAGGCGCTGGTCTTGACTGGGCACACCTGTGCAGTAGGCACCAGCTCTGGCTTGGCGCAGCTGCGTAGTAGGCGCCAGCTCTGGCTCGGCGCACCTGTGCTGAAGGCACCAGTGCACCAGCAGGAGGACACCGAGACCCCACACACACACACACAGAGACAAACACAGAGAGGGACACACACACAGAGACACACACAGACACACTAACAGAAAGATACACACTGACAGAAAGAGACACACTCACAGAAAAACAAACACACACACACACAGAGACACACTGACTGACACAAGGAATTCACAACTATAAATATAGAAGTGCAAATAGCTAAAACACGCATTCTAAGTCAAACTTCTTTGCTTTTTGGCATTTCAATTCTGTTTTTTATATTTAATTAAAAACATCACCTGTACAAATACAATTTCTGTGACAAAACAGTGACAAAAGACACGAAAGAAGTTTCACTTAAAATGTGCATGCTAGGCACACACACTTAAAAAAAAAAAGGATGGGACATCATCCCTTTCAGATGATGTCACATCCTTTTAAAAAAAATGGAAGATTTAACGTGGTAAATCTCACAATCCGATTGGTTCCAGTACAATGTGATGGCAGCCATTTTTTTGAGGATGTAATGTTCCTCCCTTGAAGATGCAAAGAAGGTTACCTGCTGCACACCATATTCACACATTATTTTCATAATTACCGGTGCTCTTGTATTAAGGGTAGCCTGCTGGAGACCCAAATAGTGTCAGGAAACAAGAATGACACAAGGCACTTTGGATTTTCTAATGCTGAATTTAATGAGCCATTTCGACCTAAAATGGTCTTTTTCAAGTGATGAAATCTCCAACAACCCATTAGGGGTTGTTGGGGGTTGAGGGGGTGCCCATTCATTCCCATTGGGGTTATCTTTGCTCCCATTGAGGGCATAGGTAACCACACTGACAATAAATGGGTGTATTGGCTAGTATTGTGTTTTAATGTTTATTGTGGGTAGCGGGGGTGTGTGAAGGTATTTAGCCCATGGTGGGTGTTTATGCCTACCTGGTAGGTGGCGGGAGGGGTTAACCCCTTAATTCCCACGAAGGTAATGAAAGGATTAACTCCTCCCGCTTCCCTCCCGCTTCCCTCCCGCAAGGCCTAAACACATACCATAGGCCAAATACCAGTAACGGGTGCTCACCACAAACAAGACAGGACCGCAAGGCCGAGGTGAGGATGTTTTTGAACACTGATTTCCAGCCGAGTGAGCCAGTCCGGAGTGCACATTGATAGTCGTATAGCTGGGTCAGGGTTGGAGAAGTAAGGACAGTCGAAATACTCACCGTGGTCCAGGATTAAAGAAGTCGGGTGGTTGTAGAGGGTAACCGGGGTCCAGAGGCGGAGAAGGTAGAGGTCCAGAAGCAAGCCGAGGTAGAGAGAAGTCGGGGTCCAGGTACAAGCCGAGGTCAAAACACAGAGAAAAGACAGGATCAAAATGCACAAGGCAACAAGACAAGGCAACAGATGCTTGGGGTAAGCACTATGTTCAGGAACGAAGAATTATGCTCAGCCAATTTGCCAGACGGCTGGCTGAGCATATACAGGGCAGGTGACAATGAGCAGCCAGCAAGCATCTGCCACACATTAGCATGAACTGCCCACTCGGTAGCAAGCAGCCAATGGTAGAAAGGAGGCGGAGTGAGTCACAGGTGCAGGTGATCCTGGTTACTGTGGAGTTAAAGATTTAACCCCTCGCGTGTTCCTCATGATGCGGCGCCGGTACATGGTTTCCTGTGGGCGTGATGTGTCACCTGTGATGTCACGGGACGTGATGTGGGGGCGGGCCTAAGCCCGAACCTGGAGGTATCCCTCTGTCTGACGGCACAGCGCCTGTGGGTAGCTCCTTGGTCTGCGGTGCTTCACCCGTGTTGTCACGGACCTGACGCCGATCCTCACAATACCACCTTCACACACAATAAAATGGGCACTATTATTTAACCTCTTCATTGCCTTTGCCGTTAGCCGATACGGTAATGAAGCTGCCTGTAAAAAAAATATTTCATTAGATGGAAGCCAGGGGGGTCTCCGAAGCTGGAATTAATGCATATCAGCTCCGGAAACTCCTGGCTTCAATCCAATGCTGGAAAAATACATTTTGTTTTCTTAGTCCTAATTGCAAATATCTTCTTGCCACCCTTGGGGGGGTGAGATGAGATCTGTGAAAAGCTTGCTATTTCAGAGCTCCTATTATCTCATTGGAGCTACTAGAATAGCGTGATCTTAGAAAAAACACGAGTTGGAGCTGTTTGTCAGTGTGTTTGAGCAGGAGCGAGAACGCTCTGGGAGATGCACTTTCCGAACGAGTTTAGCAGATCATCGGAACTTCTTTCTCAATAGCAAACTTGCCAAATAATTTGGGAAGTGCTTAAAAGGATCGATGAGTTTCTTATCGAAGCTACTAGAATAGGGCCATCTGTATATGTCTCTGTGTGTCTCAAAAGATAATTTGTCAAAGCGCAAACAAAGTAAATCTTATAATGGTGTACTCCTTTAGTTAGTCATGCTATTTAAAGGAGTGAGCGATAATAAGATTGCCTTTGTTTTTGCCTTTACCAACTATCTCTTGTTCAGTGATAACAAAATATTTTTGTTATAAATCTTAGGTGGCACCCTTAATATAACTGTGGGTCTGAGCAAGATTTCTTCTTGCATATATTCTGTCTCTGTCTCTCCCTGGCTCTGCAGAGCTGGGATTAAACCGTGTATAATAAAGTATTTTATGCATGGTTTGGACATGTGAGAATGGCTTGCAGAATAGCAAATCTGAGCAGAAAGGGCTCTTTCCAAGTGGATATGCATTTCTCACAGCTACAAGAATGTCCCCCAATGTATTTTATTATTTCTAAGCCCCTTGCAAATCCTTTAAAATCTCCACTAGCCCTTCATGACTCTTCCTCTTCGTATATGTTTGTGTACCAGACAAATAAAAAGAGACATGATCTTAAGTAGTTTTAATCCAATGCATGAGGCAATACCTCCATAGCTAATCTCAATTGGACACAGAACTGATAGCCTCTATTGCTATTCCAGCAAATGAGCTTGTACAGGCTCTGCCAATCTATACTCTTAGAGTAGACAATTATTTTTGTCAATTTAGAAGCATAATGAGTTTCTCCACTTGCAAAGCTGTTACACTGTACAGTATGTATGTTTACAATAAATGTGACATGTTTTCAAAATGCATATTTCCTTTAAAACTCTATGCCAATGTTTGTTTGTGTGGAACAGAAAATTATGTAATTTGTTACAGCTTGTACGTTTTAAATTGATTTATCCCAAGGCACTGTTGAAACCTGACATGTAATCACTGTTATATCAGTGTCACCACTAATTATAGTTTTGAAATAAAAAGTGTTATAAACAGATTTTTTAAAAAGAAGCTCAACAATAATGCATTTTTTTTTTGCTACAGAAAATATTTTAATTGAATGAATTAATTATATCTCACTTCAGGGATCTATACAGTATAATGTACCGTGTACATAAATAAATACTTAAGTGTTGTGGGAAAATTAGATGACACACACATTCCCAGTAAGCTCAAACTGTAAAACCCACCACATGATATATATATATATATATTTATTTATATATATATATATATATATATATATATATATATATATATATATATATATGCAAGAAAAAAAGAGAACAGCGCACAAACCTAGTGCATTACCAAAAATAAGAATTTATTATAAGGTTAAAAATGGTAATGCACACTTACAAGAAAACAAGAGGTAAAAATCACATAAGGGTTTCTTTGCTTTTAAGAGGCTTAAATTCATCTGCACTCTGTTTGTAGGAAAAGTCAGTGTTTGTTGGTGTCAAATGACACTGACTCCAATTTCCACACAGCTCCAATGTGCTCAGCTTTCCTCTAGTCTCTGTGTTAAATCAATAGCTCTCTAACAGCTAATTACAGCAGCACAAGCAAAGAGTTCCTCTGTACACAACACAGCACCTAGTGGCAGCGTGGTCACGTGGGCGTGATGACATCACCCGACGGCGTTTCGTTAGATTCAGCTGACTTTATCAAGGGAGATTCATCATTTCTACATTTGGATTCATCATTAACTCTGTGCATTCAGGATTGGACTTGTAACTATACATTTTCTATGTACAGCCTTCAATATATGTTTATTATAAGAATTAATATTTCAGTTTGCGGTGCACTATTTTTCATTAGCGCTGTTTGTTTTTTCATATATATATATATATATATATATATATATATATATATATATATATATATATATATATATATATATATATATATATATATATATAAAACAAGTCCAGAAATGCACTTCACCTTCAATACCATAGAGGCAGATGCTTGTCCCATAGAAATCCAAATAAACCAATAAACCAAGTTCACCAGCTTGAAAACTGGCAAGACGAGACAGCACACAACGATAATAATCCGAATGAATATGTATTATAACATACCGGCACTGCAACCAACCAACGTTTTGGTCCTCTAAATGGGACCTTCCTCCAGGTCTGCAGTTTTCAAGCTGTTGAACTAGGTTTATATATAAATGAAGAGAGATTTGGGCACAGCAAACTGGAAATGGAGGCTGGTTTATGCTGGTAAAAAGTTCTTTATTAAGGCATGCAAGCCAATATAAAAGCACAGAGTGGGATACTCTGTGCTTTTATATTGGCTTTCATGCTTTAGTAACGAACTTTTTACCAGCATAAACCAGCCTCCATTTCCAGTTTGCTGTGCCCGAATCTCTCTTCATTTATCTATCTGGCATCTCATTCGGAGCACGCTCAGGGACGGCATACTTCCATACGCTCAAATCTCGTGAGATTTGATTTGGTGCTTGGCTTACGGTTCCGGTGCTAGCAGGGTGTGATTGCGGCGGTCCCGGTGGAGGGACGCAGGCTGCCTGAGACCAGTGATTGGCGGGTCGTGGTTTGATGATGTCATAGCGTCGCCACTTCCCGGGGAGTCACGACGTTGGATCAGGAGGTCGGCAGCGCTGTCTGGAGCCTCCCGGGTGGTCGACTGCCTTCACACCGGATTGATGAGTACCATCCAGGACATCATATTTCAGTTAAGTGTATCACCCCCACCCCCTCCCTCCGTTTCTTCACATATACCTGTCTAGATGCCTCCGGCATACACCGTGTAATGGGCATGACACACTATCTATTCTTGGTGCCACTGCCAGACGCGGAGAGGTTTAACAGGTTATATTTTCAAGGAGGAGACATATACTGGATTGTGGTTTATATCACAGATGGACTATTATTCACCGTGGCCCTGTACACCTTTATTATTCATTTTGCCGGCCCGTTACTTTATTCTGGTCCTTCAATACCACATCCGCTGTTTTTGCATTGGAGCACACAGAGGGCAGCTCCTCTACCCATTCCATAGGTTTATATATATATTAAAAACAAATATATATATATATATATATAAATATATATATAAACAAAAAAGAAAAGCGCCCGATCCTAGTGCAATATGTTTAAAAATATATGTAAATTTAATGTCCCAGATAACAAATGAACACTCACAAACAAACGTTAAAAACAGTTGTAAAAAAATTATTGTATTATAAATAAAGATGGCATTCATTTCAATAAATTCAGCTAACAAGCACATACAGTACAGCAATGGCAAAATAACTATTATCCAGATATGGATAAGAGCTAGTTTGCCCATTATTAAAACAAACATTAGCCAGCCAGCAGAAATATATATTTTTAAAAAAACGTTCTACTTACCCCTGCCATTATGAAGGGCGTCCTCGTCAGCACACTGCAGGGCCATGTCCTCCATTGCCAGAAAGCATACAATAAATAATACAATCTAATGGCCCCTAACCCCTTAATCACCTTAGCGGATAATATCCGCTATACTAATTAAGGGGTTAACCCACAATCTCCTGCTACCCACACAGGAGGCCTAACCACCCACCACGGACCCATTATACCCACCCTGTACCCAATGATTAGCATAGTGATACATTATACCCATATAACATGGGCATGATAAGTCACTATACAGTGAATGGTCACCCTAATAAAAAGACATGAAGGCACAAAATACACAAAAATAACAAATACACAAGAATCCTAAACACCACCATTCAATAAATTAAAACACTAGCCAACAAATTCTATTAACTAAAGCACTAACCAACCAAACAATTAAAGAATTTAAAGTAGTAACCGACAAATTAATTAATTAAATAACTATCCAACACATCAATGTAAGGATCTGCGCTGCGGGTATACCCGCGTCCAGCGCCTCCTTACCCTCTTCACAGGCCGTTCAGGCTCCACGGCGGCGTTCCCCGCTGCTGGTTTCTGTCCCCACACCCCCGGGCCATGCGCGTCATCCCTACGGGCGCGTGCGGACCCAAGCCGCCATTAGTTGGTGCCGGGTGTATGACTCCGCCTCCGCTGACGCGGCACATGCACCTTGCGTGTCTCTGCCCCTGCCCCGTCAGCTTCGCCTCCCAGGTTCCTCTTCCTTACCTGACTCTGCCCCCTATCAGGTCCTTCTTCACTCCCCTTCCCCTGATTGGTCCCAGCCCCCTATATAATTCCCCTTCACCATTTCCTCCTTGCTCTGCATAGCTTCTGTACCTTGGTGCTGTCTGCTGTTGCTTGGCCTCTCTTGTCTTTCAGTGCTTGCTCCTGTCCCTGGAAATTCTGCTGACCACCCTGGATTTGACCTTTTGCTTTGGACTCTACTACGCTGCTCTCTGGAACCCCTTGGACTACGCTTTGGACTTTCTACGCTGCAGACGTCTACAACCCTTGGACACGGCACACGGACAAACTACTTCGCTGCTCTCCACTCCACGAACCAGGCTTACAGACAATTGACTACGCTGCTCTCTCCAATCCACGACCCTTGGCTTACGAACTTTACCCTTCTTCGCCGGAGCTGTAAAGTACGGTATCTTTTACATTCTTGTTACCCGGACCATCTATGCTACTTCCACACTCCGGCCGTGCCCCTGTTTACTGTCAGGTGTGGTATTACTCCTTTCCACCTCAGTCCCGGGGTCTCGTCTGGCTTGTGGGCAGGCCGAGCATTATAATCAATTAGAAGCAGGAGCCAACACAACAAATTATTAATTTAAATCGCTAGCCAATCTAAACAATTAATAAAAAACAAGCCATACAAATTACAAAGAATTTAATCCAAAATAATCAAGGAAAATCGATAAAATAACACACAAAATTAAACAAATATTTGCCAAAACATACATTGGCTATTACTGTATTAATCTGTAACCTAAACGGACACAGATAAATACATTAGCAGTCAATGGGCAATTAAATACATAAAAATACAATACAATAAAAAAACTTGAAAAAAATTAAAATACATATATTTAAATACATTCAATATTTTAATTACCTTTAGAAGCGGTGGCCCTCTGAATCAGGAAGCTCTGGTACCATAAAAGCCGCAAAGTCAATCCGAGTTTTTGACATTTTGTTTAAAACAGGATTCATACCAGAGGCCTGCAGGGGGTCCCCAGATCGTTCCCACTGGTGTCAGGGAGCCCAAACAGGGTCCTCGTGTGGTCCCTGCGGGTGTCTGTGGGCCTCAAGGTGGTCCCCGAGGGTGTCCGTGGGCCTGACGTGGATACCGGCACCCCATACCGGGGGCTGTAACCCTGAAAGTAGGGGGTTCCCAAGGCTGAAATCAACTTTGTTCAGAAGACCCCCTGCAAGCAGCTTCATTACCATAACAGCTATCCGCTAAGGTAATGATTTTTTATTTGGGTGAAGGGGGAGGTGTTTGATATTAGTGTGCGGGAGCAGGAGGTCTTCTGAGCTGAACAATGTTGATTTCAGGCTCGGAGACCCCCTACCTCTCGATATACAAGCTCTGTTATGGTTTGCCAGTATCCCTCTGCTTTGTTTAGATCCCACTGTCACGTGACCCATAGGATTTTAACATGGGGATACTGGCACCCCATAATGGCGCCTGTATCTCGAGAAGTAGGGGGTCCCCGGACCTGAAATCAATACGGTTCAGCTCCGGAGACCCCCTGCTACAATACTGTAGTGTTAGATTTTTAATAAAACCCCAACAATCGCCTGTTAGAGGCACTATCTTACTGCGCATCTCTTACAGACAAGTAGACACGGTAGGATTAACACAGCAGGGACTAGCTGTGTTAGTCCGATAGGCCATTAGTCTGCCGCGGCAAATGTTGAGTGAATTTCGGGGAAATCTCGAAATCCAATTCGTTAAATGATCGGATAACGTCCGCTGCACCTGTACATTTGTATGTAATTGGACTATATATACTCATTTGCATGCTAATAAATGATCCTAGCATTAAATTTAGCTTACAAGTATTGCTGCTATACAATTTGAGTTTTTGTCGGGTAATTTAGGAGTTACAACTTTTGTAATTAGTGGGTTGTAAAAATATTCATTTTGACCATTAACACGTAAATCTAGGCCATTGACACCATACTAGTACTGATGACTGGTGTGTGATAATGTGTGTTTGAAATCAGGCACAGTATTTTAATATGTACATGTCAGAACCGCACCTCCGGTCCCTGCACCTTTCTACCTATTGGCGTCTCCGTACCACCGTGACTGCCCGTGCGGTCATGTCCCCCGCTCCTCCGCCGGCCTGCGCTCTGTCGGTGCGTCGCTCCCGCCTTCTGGGGGCGCACGGCGGGTTCCATCCATGTGCATCTCGGCGCGTCGCGCTCCGGTCTAGGGCGCGCGCGCGGTGAGCTTGTGCACCATTTAAAGGCACCAGCACCTGCAATAACGCCTGGACTAATCTCTGGTGGGCTACACCTATGCCACATCCAGCCTCAGTCTATTATCGCTCTACCTACATCTGAGCCACTCCTTCCCCCTCTTCCTCATTGGTTCTCACCTGTATATATTCTCATTCAGCCCTCTGGTTGTTGCTGAGCAAAGACCTTTCTATGCACCATGCTCATTCGCAGCCTGAGTACTTGTTCCTGTCGGTATCCTTGTTTCCTCTCGTGACCCTGCCTGTCTCTTCTTGTTTTCCTGGACCTCGGCTTGTTTAACGGACTTCTACGCTCTCTACTCCACGACCACGGCTTACAGACCTCAACCATTCTAAGCTCTCTACTCCACGACTACGGCTTATGGACCTCGACCCTTCTACGCTCTCCAACCCCTGACCATAGGCAAGTACCCGCTACCCTCTACGCTCTCCAACCCTGACCCGTCTATACATTCACGACCCTGCAATCCGGACCCATCCCTGTGGCTTAGGGCGGTGTTTATATATCTTCCCCACCTCAGCCCCGCGGTCCAGGCAAGGTTGTAGTGAGCATCAGTGACAGTACATATCTGTTTTACATACATATTAATATTCAGTTTAATGGGTACAGGTTATGTTCCACTTTATGATTTTTTTAATCTACAATATAGAATCTATAAGATGTATATGTTCATGCTCGGTGCAATGGCATCTTAACGAGTCACGAGTCTATCAAGCCAACTTACAAAACTAATATGCAGTATTTCACATAAAAAATAATAATATCAAGCATTCACTGACATAGATGTAACTCTTTTACAAGTTGATAATGCCCTTCAACCTAAACCAGTGCTGAATAGAAACTAAAGTCTATTTTCATTTATTTTCAGTGAAGCTCTTGCCTCCACCATTCTGAAAACACTTTGGAAAAATAACACGCCACTTGTCAAACCTTTGTGCATTTAATAGACCAAATGTTTGGAAATACATTACTGTATGCGCTCAAACAATGAAAGTCATTCCTCTCCAATATCATGCAAGGACTTTTCAGTTTAATTTGTTTAACACTGTGCTCTACTTGGTGATCCAAGATTATATTGGTTTCCACATCACACATTAATGTTTGGAGAACAGCACTTCTTTTATTCAACTTTTATTGAACACTTGCCTTACCAACGCTAGACTAATATTAAACAAATTGTGAAGTCAGGCCAACAAATCTAATCAAACCTCCTAAAGAATACAGAAAATGTGCCTGTGTCAAAGGTTGCCCATTTCTACATGTGCATAGTGCACTCTTTTACTAAAGAGACAATATAATACAGGAATTGTATAATACAATAAGTGCAGCAAACAAAATCAGACAACAAGAAAATAAATCTCTGCTTCTGAGAGTTTACAATGTAAGTGGTATGTTGGGAGACTTACAAAGAGAGCAGGTGAGAGAGTGAGTGTAGTAAATGGCAGTTCTTGGTCACAATGGTTGGTAGAATCGACTGTGGGTGTGGAGCAGTAACAATGAGTCTAAGCTATTGAAATGCTTCGTTTAAAAGGTCCGTTTTTAGGTTTGACTTAAAGGTGTGGAGAGAAGGTTCTTAGCGTTACACAGGTAATGGGCAACAAGGAAAAAGGTTTAAGGTGAGAGAGCAGTATAGGTGGAAGGGATGGAAAGGAGATAGTTATGGGCAGAGTGCAGGAGATGAGAAGGGACATACTGTTGTCACGGGAGACCAGGACTTTTTACACCTTTTATATTTGTACCGGGATCATACATTAGGCAAAAAAAGGTAGTAGAAACAAAATGTAGTTTAGTTTGGTAAACCCGCGTACAAAAAGAAGAATGACACAATAGACAGACAAAAGAACACTTACTGGGGTTCTGGGGGAAAAATCTAGACTTTCCTAGGTGCAGGGTGCCCGCTTCATGAGCTTACCCTGACCGGGATATTCACCTGGTTCTCCTAGTCCACTTTTCAGCTTCAGTTCCTAGCCGCGACCACTAGAGATGATACAAAAGGAGTTGATGAGAACACAAAGTGAGATTGTATAGAGAGAGAGAAAAGGAAATATCCCAGAACAGAGCACTGAAGTACAGCAACAGATAGATTATCAGGCTATAAAGAACTGTTCGCAACAGAGATGGAAAATGATCAATGACAGAGGTGTGATGAGAACCAGAATACAGCTTGGTTATGAATACACTTTAACACTGTGCAGTGGCTTTATTTAGATGGTATTGCTATTCCATTTAGCACTGTAACAAAGTACTCACCACAAACAAGGTGTGGCCACGAGGCCGAGGTGGGGATTTGATATTACACCAACCCACAGCCGTGTGGGCGTGTCTGGAGTGTAGATTGGTTGAGGTAGCCGGGTCGGGGTACGAGAGTAGCGGATCGTTGGAGGTACTTAGCCGTGGTCTGGATTGGAGAGAGGTGGATCGTTTTGGTACTTTGCCGAGGTCAGTATTGGAGAGGAGTGGTGATGGAGAAGTGCAGATGGTCGTACGAAGCCAAGGACAGGAGAACAGAAGAGCGGAGTCCGGAGGAAAAGCTAAGGTCTGGAAAAAGGATCTGGAAGCATGACAAGATTGTGTAAGCAAGAAAGCAGTGAAGACTTCGCTAGTAGGAAGGTTTATGCTCAGCCGATGAACGGCCGAGCATATAATGCATACTGGGACCAATGAGGACAAGGCAATAAGGGGCGCGTCAGGAGCACCTGCTGGGATTGGTTGACGAGGTGCAGGAGACAAGTGTGGGAGGGGTTACAGACGGAGGCTGGTGAAGCGGTACCTGCGCACGTCCTGCGCATACGTGACGTGCCGATGACGCCCCCGCATGGACGCAACCCAGAGGTGGGGCCAGAGGAGTCCGTATTAAAACTCGCACTTGCCCATATGCCGGTGGCTGGTAGATGGCCCAGGTGACGTGCCGCAGGAGGCGGGGAAAGCAGAGCACCCGATAGCGGGACGAAGTAAGCAAGAAGCGCGCCTAGGGTAGCAGGACTCACGGATCCTCACAACCACGTACTTTCAACTTTTTGGGTTTTTCATCATTGAGTCACATAAGGTATAAACACATTTTTTTTAATCATCACACCTCACCACTAAATGTCTCATGCCCTTAGAAACATTAGTATACCTTCAATTCTTTTTCAAGCAAGCAGTCATTCCTCCAAGAAGCCTATATGAGTTGAGCTCCTGTGTTAACTAACATGCTGTTAGTATCTTGCCCCCTAAACAAATCCTGCTCTTTTTGTTTTAATGTTTTTTTTTTTAGTAAAAGATCATTATTTTCTTAATCTCTAGCATCTGTTACCATACCATGGTAACATTTACACTGTACTGGTTTCTGGAAAGATCTCCATTTTATTCTCCCGGGCACTTTATATTTCAAACGCTTATATCTTTAGAATGAACAGTTCAATATACAAGGGTGATGGGTGTTCCAACAGTCCTGGAATATGATTTTCTTATTCATGAATGATAGACATGAGTGTGGCTCAACTATGGAGTGGGATACTACTAGATGAGTGAACCGATTCAATACGACATAAACCTCCTGAAGATAACAGAAAAAATGATGTTAAACTCACTTCGCTGCACCTCATTGGAGATAACGGTGTAATAAAGTCCACAACTCACCAAATTCTGTAGTAATGATGACAGGCCATGTAGATGAAATAAATCTTTCAAGAGTCTTAACCACTCTTAGAGCCACTGGATTCTTGTGGGTGTGTCCAGCCACTGATTCAATTCCAAACGAGAGCAAAAATATGCAAATAAATGCACAAAGCAGCGCAGAGCCCAGGGAGACAGGTGTATAAAAATAGAAAAATGTTTTATTGTCTATTACACATGACAAACAAGGAGGTGTGGACCCTCCTACGCATTTCACACAACATGGTGCTTTATCAAATAGCACTGTGTTGTGGGAAACACGTAGGAGGGCCCACACCTCCTTGTTTGTCATGTGTGATAGACAATAAACATTTTTCTATTTTTATACACCTGTCGTCCTGGGCTGTGCGCTGCTTTGTGCATTTATTTGCATATTTTTACCATCTTTAGAATGAAGTATATAAAGGCATCGTTGGAAAGGACAAGAAGCGATTTCCAAAAGTAAGTAAAACAAGTTAAATTCCCAAAAATGGCGCTGAAACTGGACTGCTGCTTGAACACACCCAAGCCAAATGGAATCCTGTCATTCTGTATAAAGAGCAATGGGGGCACATTAAGAATATGCTAACAACATTAAAATGGCTTTAGTGCAAGACATTCCAGATCTGAAAAAAACTTAGCTTTATAAAATCTGATAACATGTTCTACAGTACATGTATATTTGACTGGCGTGCTGGTACATTTTGGTTTCTTACTTACACAGTACTGTACATTGAACTATTGTACACATTGTTTATATCACTGTTATGAAGTTCTATGGTGTGTGGGGCATTTTACATATGTAAAATACCTGAATGCAACTCATAAACTTGACTTAAATTACATTGACTGTTTCCCCCTAAATTCTTATGCTTTTTTTTTTTTTTGCAACCTGTATCCAAACCTCGTTACCTCTATTGTACAGCAGATATTAATTTCTGATGTAAACAGTCTGATGTACTGTAGCTTAAACTAAAGATGTATGTTTTGTTAATGAAAGATAATGGCTTTTAACGAGTATATTCTGTACTTTTGAATTAAAATGGTTTTGCCAATTGGGATCTATGTGCTTGTCACAGGATACTTAAGATAAAGGGTAAGCAGGTACAAGCTTCATTGTCCCCTTTAGTGCATTATGGTTGAACAAACTGTGCTAATAGCGTGGGCAAAAGATGAAAGCAGTATTGTATGTGAGGTAGACATTTATCTCGGTGAAAATAAGACTATGAAACAGCAGTATATTATGGGGAAGTTGCATGGGGTGCTGTTATTGCGTGGATTTGTAAAATGGAAGATTAGTCTCCTAAAATCTCACCCTATTACGTTTTGAGGTTAATATGGTTGGCTGACTGTTACTATTATTGTTTACTTTTCTTGGAAATGTGAATAAAGCTTGACCTACTGTTTTTAATTACCACAATTGATTTGTCAGGCACATCTAACAATGTGAATAAGAATATTCTGGCTGCTTTAATGTTCTGGGAAATTAATTACTACTATAGTTGAATTTCTCAGGGTCTCTAAATGGAAAATTATATTTAGGGTACATGACACCCAGGAAAAAATTCAGATGCCCAAACAGGAAGTCTTAAAAGGAATCCAATAGAATATATAAATAATCCACTGTTTGCCACATGAAAACCTATCAGCCTGATAAAAAAAAAAAACCTGCATCCAGGGCCTGTGATTGCCTTAAATAGATCCACGCCATCCTTGCCAAAATAATCCCGATCAGTCTGTTGCCTTAACATACAGTAATATGTTGAAAGTGATAACATTTGAAGAAACCTACCCTCCCACTAGGTCTAATCACCTGCTTTGGGGCAACTATCCCAATTGCTCACCCCCTCTACCGCCATCCCCTCTACCCCACATACAACACCACATCCATCACCACACACACAAATGGGCAAAAGCACATGTAGCCAAATGGCTAATAGCGCCTTTGCCCATTTGTGATGCAAAAAAAAAAAAAAAAACACAATTAAATAAAATTAAAATACAATACAACAAAAAATAGTAGCCAATACACCGATTGATTGCCATTGTAGTTACCTATACCCTCAATGGGAGTACAGATAACCACAATGGGAATGAATGGGCACCCTACTACCCACCCACACTACAGTACCCTCAGCACTACCCTACCCTAAGCCCATCTGGTTACCCCTGAAAACCATGGGTCCCTGGCAGCTACCTAGAACCATAAGCCAGGAGCCATGTTATGTAACATGCAAAAGTTAAGTGACCACTACTTTTCCACTTTTCATGTTCCCTTTGTCTCAGAGTCCTGAAACTTCAGGAGTATAAGTCTTGTGTGGATATTTGGGTAGAAATGCAGTTATTTTCTTTGCAGGAGTTCGGGGGCCAAAGTTACCAGTAGTCTACTAATTCTCCACGGTGTGCAGGCATGATTTGCCGGTAAAAAGGTTTAATTAAACTGTGGCTACCCAGTGTCCCCCAGACTCCTGGTTTTCAAGCCCAGATATCCCAGACCCATTTCCCTCACAGGTATGGGTCTCCCCAAGTTATACTATATATTAAAATATGTTTTATCATGTTTAGTGCATTTACTATAAAAGTTTATTCAGTCAGCCTGGGCATCCACATTGGTGCCGGGATGTCTGGATAGACATCGGAGTTCCATTTGGTGGGTAAGGAAGGGCAAATTGCCAGGTCCGTAGAACAAAGGGCACCGTGTGGGGACACCTTTTGAATCTGTCACACCAGGCGGAGCCTGCCCAGCGGGTGGCAATGAGTTAGTCGGTTGTAGGTGCTTTCCAAATGGCTCATTCATATTTCCTGCCCCCCCCCCCCCCGCTGGCTTTTCAAGCCGGCTTGGCATGTCTTCTTCTCTAACGTTTGCCAAAGGACGAGCCCGTATTCCTATTGAATAGTGGGAGGGAATTCCCCCGCTCTGATTGGTCGCTCCTCCTACTTCCATGCTGAACATAGAACAGCGGAAGGTGTATAAGGAGATGCGCCAGTCAGAGAAACAGACTATCTTGTTGCTTGAGGCGATGAAGCACGGTTGGGCATTTTAAAGTTGCTCTGTTATGAATAGCAAACTACCTTGTTTTGCCTAGGTAATGATCCCAGTATAAAAGTGTTAAAAGTCTGGTCTCCCGTGACAGTTGAGTTAGGTTAAGTGACGAGTTGACATTAACTTTAAACAAATAAATTATACAGTAAAATTTCTATACGTTACATAACCTAATTTATACTTTATCTGCGGCATCCCTTGATGTGTTTTCTGACTGGTATATAATTGTTCAAATATATCTCGGTCTGACAACTACAACTATGTAAATTATATCAGGCCCAACAGGATTAGAACCACAACCTTTTTCTAGACTGGGTTGTAGCTCTAGCAGTGTGCATTAAACCAGCTGACAAGTAGCACCACTGGCAGAGCATCGTTTGGAGCTCTTATGTAATCCAGCAATTAGTATATCGTACAGATATCTCAAATGTGCTCCTTTCATGCACAAGGAACATTGCACTGGCAATAGCAACCAGGAAGTGTAAGTCATGTGCTTTAAATGGAATCCAGGGGGGGAATCAATGTGTTTGAGCTGTGAGCAGCACAAAGGTATCTTTGACAGTAACACTACCCAGCAGCTGGTTTATCTCACATTGTTAGAGCTGCAGCCCAGAGTAGCAGATGCTGTTGGGCCTGCCGCCAGTAACTCATTTGCCATTCATCACAAGGTGCCTTAGGCTTGTCAATATATATCTTATAGAAAACATTTTAGGACGTGTGGGGTGTGAATTATTTAAATGTGCATTGTATATTCCATTAGCATATCTCCCATCTATCTAAGGTGCACTCTTTTTTTAGCACGTCTCTCCATACAGTTTGTTATTTGGAGGGAGATTTGATGGAACAGTTACAAAACTTGCGACTCAACTTAAATTGTTTGTCCGTTTGATCTGCCCTTCGGATCTGTTAGAATTTGGGATCTGATGGTAAATTCTGCTATATCCGACTGCACTAAAATATATATATATATATATTTAATGCAGTCGGATTATATATATATATATATATATATATATAGAACGAAAAGAAAACAGCGCGGCTCCCATAGCGTAATATTGTAATTTAATAATTAAAATCTCGTGCAAGTGAATCACGGACACTTACAATGTGCAAATAAAATAAAGACATAAATATAGAGTCTTTCGTAATCACCCGATGGAGCCTCCGTGGAGAAATGATGAGTTGGTGTCCAGCACACTCCTGCCGTGGACGCCAGGTGGGTGTGCGCGCACCTGATCTCACCCTGGTAATAGATCTCGCGAGAGTGTGTGTACTCCAATGTAACAGGATGCTGACACAACAGTCAGAGTTCCTGCATCAACCATGATGTAAAACCAAGTACCGGCTCCAAAAGCGATCGAGTAACTAGTAAACTCGAAATGTTCTCAAATGATGAAAATAAATCAATAAGTCCAATACTAGCTCCTTCCCTTTTTATCTTGTTGTTCCAGATAGCGCAGCAGCGCCCCCCTTTTCTTTATATATATATATATATATATATATATATATAACCAGGTCCCCCGCTGGGGTGATGCCCCCCCCCCCCCCCTCGCGACACTCACCGAGGTAGTAGCCGCTTGTGGGGAGATGCGCGACTCCTTGCAGGGGCCGGTTGGCAGGACGCGGTCGGACGCATTGCTAGGGCCCTGTCGGGTCCCAGTGCAGGGCGCCGCCATAGGCGATTGCGCACGCATGCGCAGAGGATATTTCGGCGTGTGGAGAGATGGGGAAGGTTGCGCATGCGCAGGATAAGCGCGCGAGATGCCACCAATGAGAGGAGGGCTCTGTAATGGGACTTCAAGTCCCATGAGCCTCTGGAGCGGCCCAATGATGCCAGGGAGCCAATAGGGCGGCAGGAGCTCTCTGCTTGCGACCAAATAGATACATTTCGGGGTTTTTTGCAGACAGGCAGTTGGTGACTGGAGCAGCTAGGGGAAGGAGGTAGGGTGCAGGAGTCAGTGACTCTCTGCACTAGGGCAGGTAACCCACAAACTCACGTGCACCAACAAGGCCTATCACCAGACAGAGTGGCTGCGCAGTCACACACACACATTGGTATATGACTTGGGAGTGCGAGACATTGGGTTGGGGTTACTGGACATGGTGTGGGATCACTCTTTGGAAGGTTAGCGTCCGCCGTGACGCATAGGTTAGCGTCCAGGGAACGCCGTAGTCAGGTTGCCCTTAGCAAGGGACATCTGTTGTTATGTGTTGATGTTATATTCCTTCTATGCATGTTAGTAAAGGTATTAGTCATTATCAATTCCGTTGTACGTGGTTATTGATTGTCCTGCGAGGAACCACTCCCCCTCTGGTGGGAGCCATCGCAGGTGGAGGCGCTGCACCTATTGTAAGTGGTTGTCCATAGTATTGTAATTGCCCCAGGTTCCCCGTGGCGGAAGCTCAGCCCTCTTGTGAGCCAACAGGTAACGCACCACACACACCTATGGTAACACCGTATGTTTCTCCGCTCCCACAGTATAATCTGCGATCGGGGGGGGGGGGGAAACCCGTTACATATATATATATAGTGCAGAATAAATGAGTTCGTCAGTATTAGGTGATACCTTTTTTATTGGACTAACAATTTATATCATAGGACAAGCTTTAGAGAGTTATCCTCTCTTCTTCAGGTCTAGCAATACTGATATAAAAAGGATTCAATGGCTAAAACAGTGTAGGGAGAGGGGAAAAAAAACAACAGATATGTACTGTATCCCCAGTTTTTATTTGCAATGGGGGCAGTTTTATTTGTTCCTCCTCCACAATTAGTCAAAGCTTTGATAATTCCCCTTCTCTGGAAATGCACCCGGTAGGAAAGTAGATTAGATGGGGAAGAGATAAGAGCAGTAATAACCACCATAAAATGACATTTACAGACCGGATTTTCAAAAATGATTGAAAATAAAATTTTTGGTTTATTCCAATGGCTTTTACAGCCATTTACCCTACTGCCTTATTTAACCTATGAAATATATATAGCTCACTTTGGTCCTACAATGGGCAAAGTCACTATACTGCACCGACACACTTTATTCGAGCAAATACCCAGTATGTACCTGGCAGATACCTGGAATGCGCCGCTCCTCACCTCTGACAAGCCCCGTTGCGTTTGCCTTCCCAGCCTGGGTTCATGCCTGGCTGACGGGCGGCTGATCTGTTAAATGATAATGATTAGGATTTAATAGGCTGCAATGCTTCGCGTGTCTACCAGATGGCATAAATTCATGAATTGTAATGCAGTATATATATATATATATATATATATATATATATATATATATATATATATATATATATACTGTGCAGTATTGCAGCCAGCGGGAATAAAATGCTTCAATCCCTGCCTGGAAAATAACGCAATGCACCCGGGCAGAAAACAGTCACAAACCTCAATACACCCGGGTATACCCGAATTCGTGGGACTAGCCAAGCTCGAATAAAGAGTGTCGCCAGTGTACAGTCAGAACATCTGCTAGAGCACATGCAAAGTGCAGGACTTTCTGCCAATACTGATAAGACATAAATAAATATACATGAGCTTAACATATTTCCAAGCGGGCCAAACACAAACTGTGCACATCAGGTTTTCAGAACGAGCACAAAGGTTAAAAAGACGGAGGAAAAAAGCAGTGAAAAAGATTCCTGCGGTCTTCAATGAATTTGGCAGCTGTTAAAAATATCACGCATCGACACAGCTAGAAGTTCAAAGTTAAGGGGGTAATGATTGGGGCTGTAGCATCCTATGTGGACGCTTCCTAATCACACACACACACACACACACACACCCCTGACCCGTGGTGTTGAATCCCCAGCACCCTGCGAAGGTGCTCCGGGTAAGTCCTGTGTGGGTGTGCCGCTGAACCGCCGGTCTGGGACAGCTGGGAGAGTTATCCCAGCTCTCTCCCTACTGTGGATGCAGAAGCCCTGATCGCAGTGGCCCTTTTTTCCCATGATCCCCGTTAAAATACGGCCGCATTATGTGGACCCCAAGCACCTCGTTATAACGGGGATCAGCTGTACTTACCACTATAGACATAGGCAAGATAAGACTAACCAACCTAGAATAAACAATAAAAAAACATTATTACAATTTTAGAACATGTATTAACATATTAATCCCATTTTTATTATCGACAAATTTTAACATGCCTATGTGAAATTTTAGTGAATCTAGCCCAAATAGGTTTATTTTTCAGTGAATGATACTGTAAAACATTAGTATTCATACTGTCACCTCTACGGTATATCATTTGGAGCTTTTAAAATGAAGGGATGAAGGGGATTCTCAAGACTGTCCATTTCCAGTAGGTGATTTCATTGAACTGCTAATGTACCTGCAAAAGCCATGCCAAATTTAATTTCACTCTGAGACGGAGTGCTTGAGAAAGTAATAAGTGAGATAATAAAGTAGGAAAATCTACACACTCAAAATGAGAATCACAAGTGGGCTATTTTGTTATTAATTGAAAGTCAGGAGACTTACAACTCCAGAGGTGACTGTTAATTAAATAGTTCATGAAAACAAATAGAAATTACAGTACTTTGCATACTGCAGGTTCCGCTCTTTTTGATGGACTTTTGGTTTACATTTTATTAAACATTGCAAATGTGTAAAAATATGATTTTTGCTTTAAAGGAAGTTTATTAAGAGCTTTTAACATCCTAATGTAACGTACTGTAACATCACTTTAGCAGTCAATCATTGTAAACTGTTAGCTTTCTTTCATCTTTCCTTATTTGTTTTTCCAAAATTTGTCTATTTTACATACTTAATTTCATGTTAATTTTTTATGCTTTGTCATTAAAATTATTTGTGTACCCCAATTTCAGAAAACTCTGAAATAAAAATGTAATGAAAGCTAAGTGTATAGATATTATTCCCTGTACTACATTTTCTCATTATGGTGAGGCATTTGCCTGAAAAGTAGACAGTTTACATTTTTACTATTCCGAAGCCTGTTTCCCAGATGGCAAATGTTTTGCAATGTAAAAATTTAGCAATGTTGCTTCTAGTAACTAAATTTTAGTTACTTTAAACTGGATTTTTTAAACCATTTATGTAAGACAATGGACCTACTTATTAAACCATGGTAATGGCATTTCTGCATGAAAATAGCCACCAAGTCACCGTATGCATGGAGCAGTTACTGCATGTCCAAACCATGCAAACAACAGCCAACAGCTTTTTTTTTAACCTGAATTTGTTTCTTGCTGCGCAATTCATGTGATAGGCAAATTCTGTATGCAAATAAGACAAACGCACAAAATGCCATAGCTAAATACATAAACAGGCTATTCAATAGCTGTTAGATTGCATATTTTCCCAAACAGTGGTGAGATGCAAGATACATGAGAGGGATAACATATATGGGAAAAAAAAATTACATACTGTATATTTATTTGCATATTTTCCAGGTATTTTCCTTTATATTTTCCCTGTTACAAGTATTAATATATCCATATTTCTTTTTCGAATCTTTCTGTGTTGTGGTTTCTATTGAAGTTGCATGGGTTTTTTTTTTTTTGCATTCAAATTCTTACGCTAATTGCTTTCTCTGGCTATATAAAGAACCTTTTAGTTTAATCTCGTAAGCATACTAAATTACTGAATTGGACTTTTTAAGTGTACTTTATTACTTAATTATACTGATTATAAGATTTTAAATTATTTTAATTATACTTATTATACAATAAAAGCTCTTATATAAGGCAGGAAAGAGAGGCTACGTCTAAAATGTGTAATGTATCTCATAGAATAGAGCAGAGTTCTATTATTGGTGGCTACAAACCAGACATGTTTTTAACATCCTGGCATTAGACGAATTAGCATATTTAAGAGTTAACTCAGTCAATTTGGGGATTTATTATGGTCTACAATAGGTAAACACTTGTGAAATATGAATGGACTTTTGAAAGAATGTATTTGTAAAAGTACACTAATATTTAATGTCTCTTAATGTATTTACATACTGTATGTAGCAGGCGTTATTACTCCCTTTATTACAAAATATACCTATAGTGGTGGCACAAGTTTTAATTCACAATTTCTTGTGGGGGAAATAACATTGAGCAGTTTTGCATAGGAATTGTGAGATGTCACGTGTTAATTAAGTAATAATCCCCGAAGAGCAGGGCATTATTGGCCAGTAATGCCTTGTTCTGAGGAGATTATTACTATTATTGGCTAAATATAGGCTTTTTTTAAAAATTTTAATAAAAAATATAAATTTTTGTAGTCATATTGATTTTTATCAGCATGATTGTCTACATTCTTATGCTTTAACTGCAAGTTTATAAAAAAAATTGTACATATACACAGCCCCATCTATACACTCACACACTGCAGTCCCCCCTCTATACATACAAACACACACTCTGCAACCCCCCCTATATACACAAACACACTCTGCAGTACCCTCTACACACTGTGTAGCCCCCCTCCTCTACACCCACAAAACACACTGCAGACCTCCTCCACCCTCTACACTCACAAAACACAGCAGCCCCCCCCTCTACACCCACAAAACACACTGCAGTCACACACACCAACAAAACAGACTGCTGCCCCCTCTACATCCATAAAACACACACCAGCAGCCCCCCTCTACACCCACTGCAGCCCCCATGTAAACTCACACACTGCAGACACACACACACACACAAAACACTCTGCACCCCTCCTCCACCCACAAAACACACTGCAGCCACCCTTCTGCACATACAAAACACACACTGCAGAGATACACACAAATCAACAAAACAGGCTCTGCCACCTCTACATCCACAAAACACACACCAGCAGCCCCCCTCTACCCCCACTGCAGCCCCTGTAAACCCACACACTGCAGACACACACCAAAAAAACACTCTGCACCCTCCTCCAATCACAAAACACACACTGTACACACACACACACACACACTGCAGCTGCCCCTCTACACCAACAAAACACACACAGCAGAAATACACCAACAAGACTCTGCTGCCCCCTCTACACCCACAAACACACACACCAACAGAAGAGACGCACACTAATCAAACACTCTGCTGACCCCCTTTATACCCACAAAACACACTCAGCAGACACACAAACCTTTCCCCTCACTCTCCTGTGCGGAGCTCTCTGCAGACAGGATGGGGGAGGAGTCAGTGCCTTGCTGGTGTGTTCTGTCCAATCACCTCCCCTGTCTAAGTGCAAATTTTTCCCTCTTTGTGAATGAAACTTGAAAGCTGATTGACTGAAAAACTTGGCAAGCTGCCAAAAATTCCGGGCCATTACTGATTGGATAATGCCCGGAATTTTAACCCATCAGAGAGCAGAGATTTAAATAATGCCCTGAATTTTACTGCTTTAGCCTATAATAGGAAATATAATACCTGCTACAAAAAGTGTTCTATGCCGTGCAAAGCAAAGAGAAAATTCCTGCATTTATGCTGCATTTATTTTGCTTTTGCATCCCAGCAACCACTAGTGAGCCACGGCTGCCAAAATAGAGTTTTGCGGTGGTTGTAGTACTCTGCAATAATGATAGGCGGGGCAAGTGGGATAGTGTATGTGTAATCTAAATGCAATGTAAAATGAAAAAGAGCACAGAGCACACCGGAGGTAAGTATAAAGTTGTATTAGAAACACTAAAATGCATATATACACTTACAATGAGGTTCTGTATAGTGAGCAAATAATTGCTCTATAGTCGCCAAGCCAGCTAAGTGTCCAGTATAGTCCACCGCTCAGAAATGTTGTATCCAGCGTGCTGGGATAAAATTGGTTCTGCGAGTTCGGAGTTCCCGGCACTTGCTAGTTACGTCAGCTCTGTCATTTCCGACGTGATTGGCTCTAGCGTGGCTTACTGGAGAGCTATGTGAGACACCAGAAAGGTACAACTGTGTTGTAATGTGGCCGCAATGTGTTTCGCACAGTTTTGTGCTTCATCAGGAGAGATGCAATGTAACACATCCCTTATTATCATTAATTTCATATGATACTGTATGATATGATATCCCATTCATTTCAATGTAACCCACCAATTTTTCCCATGCAAAAAAATTTCTGATTCCTATAAACGAGTCGCGGTGAACAAAGTGTTTACATGGCTGTAATTTCGCACCTTGTCGCAGTAACGGGAACAGTAAGTCTAGACACATCTACCATGGTAGAAATGGTGTTACATATCATAATTATTTGACTTATTAACAATATTCATCTTTTTGAGAGTAGGGGGTAACAACGCCTCACATTAAAGATTATGGTATAGAGACGGTACCACCTAGATGAGGGGCCCTAGATAGGGATACTGCCCTCAGAATAGAGGCATACTGGATCCACGCATTGCGGACTAGTAATGGTGGGGGACTTAACGAGCAATTACATTTAAAGTGTTTTCTTGATAGGAGATTTCTTCTAATTTCAGCATTGGGTTTATGCCCATATCCGTGCACACTTTCCTTAATTTGTATTAAATATTGTGGATTTCTAGCAACATTTAATAATAATATTGGTGATGTTAGCTTATTAATATCTCTGTATAAGTTCCATACCTATATTTTTAACCTTGTTAACTGTATGTGAGGTGTTGTTTCCCCCTTTGGGGATTTATCTCCTCCTGCTGCCGGTATGTTTAATCTCTTTTTTATTATTGGCTTTTCTTGCCACACACAGCACAGTGCACGGTGGGGATTCCGCACCCTCCGTCTCGGCGTCCTTGTTGTCATGACAGCGGGAGACACTTTCTTCATGGTGTCTCCGGTAGCCATGACAACCATTGGCCTGCATCCCAGTTCCATACGGGTTGACGTCAGCATTCTGACGTCTCTCAAGGCGACTAAGGCTCGAGGCTGCAAGCAGGGTTTGGCGGAGTAGGTAATTGTTTATGGTATTCACATGTGTGTTTTATTTGTGTAATGTAGCCCTGACTTTGATAAAGGTGTATATATGCAGCCAAAACGTTGGTTTTTCTTGGCATAATAAATTATTTTTGAGACGCAAGTGCCTGTATTACTCCATTCTCCAGTGGAGGATCTGTCAGGAATTTCAGGATATCCTCTTCATATGGAGCACTGGCTGATACATATTTTGAGACTATTAGATTGAGTGCCTGCATTATTAGTCTTATGTGTGCATGCTTTCCTTCCATAGGCCATGTGCCTTCTCATCCAACTTCATATGCCATATCTTCGATAGGCATAGTACATTCATCCTTATTATGTTACAGCAGATCTGCTGACAGAGAAGGAGGGGAAAAACTATCGATAATACATTTTATTTATATATTTTGTTTATCAGGCTGCTTTACAGACAAAGTAAAATGTATATTCCAAGATTATATTTGTTTAAGAAAGCATATTACGTTGTTAGTTTGATCACAATATGTTGTTTATTAAGTGGAATTTTCTCTTCAACTTGATAACTGCTATTTTTCACTTCAGTTGACAGATCTGCTGAAGTTTTCATTTGATTAAGTATTAATTAAATACAATTACAGTTAGTCTTCATTAGAAGACATGCATGTTTAGATTCAGTAATGCTTCTGCTTATTAAGATGATAATGCAGCAAAACACACACACATACATGTGTATATGTGTATATATATATACTAGCTGATATATACCCGGCATTGCCCGGGCGTGGAAGGGCAGGGGGCATGGAGTGGAAGGGTGGGGGGGGCAAGGGTAGTGGAAGGGCAGAGGGGGGCAAGGGGAGTGGAAGGGCGGGGGGGAAAGGGGAGTGGAAGGGCAGGGGGGCAAGGGGAGTGGAAGGGCGGGGGGCAAGGGGAGTGGAAGGGTTGGGGGGAGGGGGGCAAGGGGAGTGGAAGGGTGGGGGGGAGGGGGGCAAGGGGAGTGGAAGGGCAGGGGGGGGCAAGGGGAGTGGAAGGGCAGGGGAGTGGAAGGGTGTGGGGGGGCAAGTGGCGTAGACGGGCGGGGGGCCAAGGGGCAAAGAAGGGCGGGGGGGCAAGGGGCATAGAAGGGCGGGGGGCAAGGGGCGTAGAAGGGCGGGGGGGCAAGGGGCGTTGGAGGGCGGGGGGCAAGGGGCATAGAAGGGCGGGGGGGCAAGGGGCAGGGGGGCAAGGGTGTGGAAGGTAGTGGGGGCAAGGGGCGTGGAAGGCCGGGGGGCAAGGGGTGTGGAGGGGCAAGGGGCGTGGAAGGGCGGGGGGGCAAGGGGCGTAGAAGGGCGGGGGGGCAAGGGGCATAGAAGGGCGGGGGGGCAAGGGGCGTAGAAGGGCGGGGGGGCAAGGGGCGTAGAAGGGCGGGGGGGCAAGGGGCGTAGAAGGGCGCGGGGGCAAGGGGCATAGAAGGGCGGGGGCAAGGGGCGTAGAAGGGCGGGGGGGCAAGGGGCATTGAAGGGCGGGGGCAAGGGGCATAGAAGGGGGGGGGGCAAGGGGCGGGGGGGCAAGGGTGTGGAAGGGAGTGGGGGCAAGGGGCGTGGAAGGCCGGGGGGCAAGGGGCGTGGAGGGGCAAGGGGCGTGGAAGGGCAAGGGGCGTGGAAGGGCAGGGAAGAGGGGGCAAAGGGCGGGGGGGCAAAGGGAAGGTAAAGGGAAGTGAAGGCAAAGGGAAGGGAAGTGAAGGCAAAGGGATGGGCAGGGGGGCAAAGGAAGGGCAGGGGGGCAAAGGAAGGGCATGGGGGCAAAGGAAGGGCAGGGGGGCAAAGGAAGGGCAGGGGGGGCAAAGGGCAGGGAGGGAGGGGGGCAGAAAAGGGCAGGGAGGGAGGGGGGCAGCAAAGGGCAGGGAGGGAGGGGGCGGCAAAGGGCAGGGAGGGAGGGGGGCAGCAAAGGGCAAGGAGGGAGGGGGCGGCAAAGGGCAAGGAGGGAGGTGGGGCGGCAAAGGGCAGGGAGGGGGGACAAAGGGCAGGGAGGGGGGGCAAAGGGCAGGGAGGGGGGGCAAAGGGCAGGGAGGGGGGGCAAAGGGCAGGGAGGGGGGCAAAGGGCAGGGAAGGAGGGGGGGCAAAGGGCAGGGAGTGAGGGGGTTGGCAAAGGGCAGGGAGGGAGGGGGGGGGCAAAGGGCAGGGAGGGAGGGGGGCAAAGGGCAGGGAGGGAGGGGGGCAAAGGGCAGGGAGGGGGGGCAAAGGGCAGGGAGGGAGGGGGGCAAAGGGCAGGGAGGAAGGGGGAGCAAAGGGCAGGGAGGGAGGGGGGCAAAGGGCAGGGAGGGAGGGGGGTCAAAGGGCAGGGAGGGAGGGGGGGCAAAGGGCAGAGAGGGAGGGGGGGCAAAGGGCAGGGAGGGAGGGGGGCAATGGGCAGGGAGGGAGGGGGGGCAAAGGGCAGGGAGGGGGAGCAAAGGGCAGGGAGGGAGGGGGGGCAAAGGGCAGGGAGGGCAGGGTGGCAAAGGGCAGGGAGGGCAGGGGGCGTTAAAGAACCCATTCCCCTGCATTTCCTAACCTTGCACACGGCCGCCCTCCTCCTCCACCTCGGGCTCCTCAGCAGAGAGGCTGAGACGCTTCGGTGAGGAGGTGCTTTGCCCTTCACAGGAGAGGCGGAGAGAGCCAGAGGAGCGCTCTCGGGGATGGGGAGCAGCCTGTATGAGGTGAGAGCGTGCTCTGTGTGTGGGGGTTGGGGAGTGGGAGTGGTGTGTGTGAGGGAGAGCGCTGGGGAAGGGAGAGCGCCGGGTGAGGGAGAGCGCCAGGTGAAGGAGAGCGCCGGGTGAAGGAGAGCGCCGGGTGAGGGAGAGCGCCGGGTGAAGGAGAGCGCCGGGTGAAGGAGAGCGCCGGGTGCGGGAGAGCACCAGGTGAAGGAGAGCGCCGGGTCAGGGAGAGCATGAGGGAGAGCGCCGGGTGAAGGAGAGTGCCAGGTGAAAAAGAGCGCCGGGTGAGGGAGAGCGCCGGGTGAGGGAGAGCGCCGGGTGAGGGAGAGCGTGAGGGAGAGTGCCGGGTGAGGGAGAGCGCCGGGTGAAGGAGAGCGCCGGGTGAGGGAGAGCGTGAGGGAGAGCGCCGGGTGAAGGAGAGCGCCGGGTGAAGGAGAGTGCCAGGTGAGGGAGAGGTGAAGGAGAGCACCGGGTGAAGGAGAGCGCCGGGTGAGGGAGAGCATGAGGGAGAGCGCCGGGTGAAGGAGAGCGTCGGGTGAAGGAGAGCGCCGGGTGAGGGAGAGCGTGAGGGAGAGCGTTGGGTGAGGGAGAGCGCCGGGTGAGGGCGAGAGCCGTGGGGAGGTGAGAGTCGGGAGGGCGAGAGAGTCGGGAGGGTGAGAGCAGGAGAGAGTGTGCTCTGGGGAGCCAATGAGAGCTGTGGGGGGGCGGGACACAGGGGGGGGGCAGACACACCGGCCAATGAGAGCCGTGGGAGTGCAGGCGGACCAACGGACCAATCAAATGGTCTCCAGACACTCTCAAACAAGATTTTCGATTATATAGATATAGATATATATATACAGCTCAACCCTGTTATAGCGCGATCCACTACATCGCGAATCCGCATATAATGCGGTCTGAGCGTGGCTCCTGAGATTTGAAAACCTCCATTTTGCTGCGTGAGGACTTACACTGGCGACACACTTTATTCGAGCTTGGCTAGTCCCACGAATTCGGGTATACCCGGGTGTATTGAGGTTTGTGACTGTTTTCTGCCCGAGTACATTGAGTTATTTTCCAAGCAGGGATTGAAGCATTTTATTCCCGCTGGCTGCAATACTGCACAGTATATATATATAAACTGCATTACAATTCATGAATTTATGCCATCTGGTAGACACGCGAAGCATTGCAGCCTATTAAATCCTAATCATTATCATTTAACAGATCAGCCGCCCATCAGCCAGGCATGAACCCAGGCTGGGAAGGCAAATGCAACGGGGCTTGTCAGAGGTTAGGAGTGGCGCATTCCAGGTATCTGCCAGGTACATACCGGGTATTTACTCGAATAAAGTGTGTCGGTGCAGTACCAGCATCTATAACTTTCTCCTCTTTGCTGTCAGCTCTCTCCTCACTTCATAGGGCTGTGTCCACGTGCTCTCCTCTCTGCTGCTGTCAGCACTCGTGTGCGGCGTTGCAGAGGAGGGTCACATGACAACACACATTTTTTAAACATTCAATTCAATGCTTTATTGCTAACGGACAAATACACACATCTACAACCATGTCATAGACCTTAGAAATAAACTTAACATTTACATAGTACACTGTGCACTTTGCAATGTGCTGTAGAGTATATATATATTTATAGGGTCTGTTTTGTCACACTAAGCCTGTGGTGTAGAGGTAAAGCATTGGTTAACAGGTTAGCCCATTTATCCAGAAGGGAGACCTTCTGGATTTATACTCTCATAATCTTGTCACCACATGGTTTAAATATAGACTTCGATCTGGCCTCCTTTTTGATAGATTAACCCCTCCCTGTCTTATACAATAATCAATCATGCAACCATTGTTTTCATGTTGTAATTCTATATTTGGAAAGGCAGGAAATGTCACTTTTATGAGCTTGGTGCATTGCCACTTAATCCCAGGGATGATTCCCTAGTGGTTTACATCATGTAAGTAGTATGTGTGCAATTTTATTCAGTTTATCTGCTTTTTAATCAATTAGCTTGTAATTAGTATGCAATAGCCTCCAGGGTATATATATCAGTAGGTAGCAACTCCCCCCTCATCCACTGATGAAGTGACCACATTGCGTCATGAAACGCATCTGGAGAGGGAGGAGCGAGAACTGACACGGTCATCAGGAGCAGAGAGATCAGGAGAGACGCCATAGTGTGACGTCACTGAGCTGCGCGCGGGCTGACGGCAGTTACTCAGAGAGGAGAGCAGAGCACAGTGTGAAGTGCTGGCCACCTCAAGCTGAGATAGAGATAGCAATAGCAAATAGAGGGGGCGGATCTCGCAGAGCAACTGCATAGAGATAGACGCCACTTCAGGGTTTGCAAATAACAAAAGTGCCATCATCCCAGAAGCCTGCTATACCTGATTGTATCAAGCTGCGGACGGCACATTGTCAGCTGTTTTAACACAGCCTGGTTTATGTGAGTAAGCCTTTGGCTGTTTTTATTTTTCATTGTAATACATTTTTATCAATCTGCACCATCATCTTCTATGTTATCTCTTTTCTGGGAACACATGGGAACCATGTCTGAGTGGTAATGCTGTGAACAGATAGAAAACCTGGATGAATGACATACAACACGTGGGATTCGTGATATCTGAAAGAGAAGAGGTTTAAAGCACAGAAAGCACAGATTGTCTCAAAGGAACAACAACACAGAAAGTCTGTAAGTTCATTACTTTACTCTGTCGTGGAGTCATTTATTGGTTCTTATGGCTGCGCAATGGTCTTTTCCTTTTTGTCTATTATTCACTAGGAGGAGTCCGGAACTAACAGCCAGGAATTGGATCATCATCTCTCCATCAGCTGGAATATTGAAAATAACTTTCCATATCCATTTGGACTAATCATTGAACTGGGGTATTGTTGTAGCCTGGAGCGCCGGGTCATTGCATTTTTGTATTATTGTCTGAAATGAGTCTGTGAGGAATTTGTTAGGCAGAGACCCTTTGGCAGCTTTCACTTAGCAGTAAGCTTATTATTCACTTATTGTATTTACACACTTATATAATTTTTTTTTTTTTGCGCTGAGATATAGGGTTAATCATTTTTTAGTTAATTTTTATCATTGGTACCAGTATATGGAAGGTCTTGAGTCTGATCCCTGCATGTGTATTTTATAAAATTGTAACGCTCGGCCTGCCCACAAGCCAGACGAGACCCCGGGACTGAGGTGGAAAGGAGTAATACCACACACCTAGCAGTAAACGGGGGCACGGCCAGAGTGTGGAAGTAGCGTAGGTGGTCCTGGTAACAAAAATAGAATGAGTACCGTACTTGCCAACTCCAGCATAGAAAGGTAAAGTCCGTAAGCCAATGGTTGTGGGATGGAGAGAGCAGCGTAGTAGAGTGTCCGTAAGTCTGGGTCGTGGAGTGGAGAGAGCAGCACAGTAGAGTGTCCGTAAGCCGTGTCCAAGGGATAGAGAAGTCTGCAGAGTAGTAATGTCCAAAGCCAAATCCAAGGGTTCCAGAGAGCAGCGTAGTAGAAGTCCAAAGCCAAAGGTCGAGATCCAGGGAGGTCAGCAGTATATCCAGGGACAGGAGTAGGAACTGAAAGACAAAAGGGGCCAGGCAACAGCAGACAGCACCAAGGTACAGAAGCTATGCAGAGCAAAGAGGAAAGGGTGAGGGGAGACTAAATAGGGCGCTGGGACCTATCAGAGGAAGGGGAGGAACAGAGGAGTGGCCCGGGGGAGGACCTGATAGGGGAGAAGTGCCTGGCAGCTGGAGCCTGTCAGAGCAAGGGGAGGAGCGGAGGAGCGGCCCGGGGAAGGGCCCGATAGGAGAGAAGGCCCTGAGGGGCGGACCTGACAGGGCAGGGAAGCGAGTGATGCGTGCGCCGCGTCAGAGGAGGCGGAGTCAAGTGCCTGGTGTCAGCAAATTGAAGCCTGGGTCCACGCACACCTGTAGGGGTGACGCGCGTGACCCAGAAGTGTGGGAGCAGCCATGGAGGGGGCCGCAAGGAGTGAGGCACGCCACCGGGGAGCCTGGGCAGCACGGAGCAAAGGTAAGGAGGTGCTGGAAGCGGGTGTACCCGCAGCGCGGATCCTTACAAAAATGTATTCATGTATATATATATATACACACACACACATTATATTACACACACATATACTGCACCGACACACTTTATTCGAGCAAATACCCAGTATGTACCTGGCAGATACCTAGAATGCGCCGCTCCTCACCTCTGACAAGCCCCGTTGCGTTTGCCTTCCCAGCCTGGGTTCATGCCTGGCTGACGGGCGGCTGATCTGTTAAATGATAATGATTAGGATTTAATAGGCTGCAATGCTTCGCGTGTCTACCAGATGGCATAAATTCATGAATTGTAATGCAGTATATATATATATACTGTGCAGTATTGCAGCCAGCGGGAATAAAATGCTTCAATCCCTGCCTGGAAAATACCTCAATGCACTCGGGCAGAAAACAGTCACAAACCTCAATACACCCGGGTATACCCGAATTCGTGGGACTAGCCGAGCTCGAATAAAGTGTGTCGAAAGTGTACAGTATATGCATATATTCTTCTTATTTAATATGTTTTTACAATGTTTTTGAAAATAGAACAATTATTGACAAAACTATTTAATAAACATCCACTCTGGGCATGTGGAATTTAGAAACCGCATTTACTTTTCTAAAATCTATACAAAACCATATGGACCCATCATTCTTGGGGACTAACACGATGGGGCTACACGTCTCTGTGACCTTTCTATCACACCCAATTTGAGCATGTTTTCTTTTTCAGTTTTTACAACTCTCCTTCATTTTTCAGCAATTCTGTAAGGTCTCTGTTTCACTTTCTTTCTTGGTTCCGTTTCCACATGGTGGGCAATCAGATGTGTTTTCCCTGGTAATGGAGAGAACACATCAACATATTTTTCCACCGTATTTTGTGCCTGTGTTTTCTGTTCCAAGGACAGATTCTCCCCCAGATGGACATTCTCCATTTCCTAACAGGGTCCATCTGTGGTCCCAAATCTAACTCATTCTCCCCTATTGACACAAACAAACCTTCTTGAGCTTTCCAGGGCTTCAAAAGATTTATATGATAACTTAGTATTTATTTTCCCTGGCTGTAATATTTCGAAGTCTACGGATCCAACTTTTCGTGCTACCTCAAAGGGTCCTTGCCATTTTGCCAACAACTTAGACTCTGTAGTCGGAAGAAGAAACAAAACCCTATCCCCTGGCTTAAATTTTCTTGTGTGAGCCCCTCTATTATAATTCCTTTCTTGTGCTATTTGTGCGTCTCGCAAATTTTCCAGTGCAAACACCCCTAGACTCTAACATTTCTCTTAGTTTCAATACATACTGTACTACGTTATTTACCCTTGGGATTTGTTCTTCCCACATTTCTTTTACCAAATCCAGGATTCCGCTTGGTTGTCTTCCATAAAGTAACTCAAAAGGTGAAACCCCTGTGTAAGACTGGGAAAGAAAAGAGTTGGAAGTAGTTCATCCCAATGCCGTGTCTCAGTGGATATAAATTTCCTTAACATATTTTTAAGCATCTTATTAAACCGTAGTACATGGATAATGTGGTAAATTGGTGCATCACAAAGTAAGCTCACAACAAGCATAAGTCAATTCAGAATGCATCCAATATTCAGAACAACTGTATTATAACAGAGATGATCACCCCACGGAGAGGTGGGGACCTACTGTAGTGGTGCCCACACAGCTACCACATAACACAGTCCCTAGTGAGACATCACTAACCCACAGGGTATGATAAATAAACAATCCAACACTAGAAAGGTAATGATAGAAGGGCTGGTGCCCTTAACCTGACTGTGTGTTCCAGATAGAATGGATTCCTCAGCGTGCAGTCCTCAGAAGTTTAGATCAGAGTATGTAGATGAAGTATGGGTTACACTTGATGTAACCTCGCTCTATACTATGATATCCCATTCCCAAGGGGTGGCAGCTATTCGCTATTTTCTTTCTCGTTTTGATTTATCACCTGCACAAGTTGCTTTTATTTTGGACTCTATTTGGTTTCTCCTTACTCACAATTATTTCTTGTTTGATGGGGTTCATTATCTCCAGACACGTGGAACGGCAATGGGTACGAGATTTGCTCCCTCGTACGCCAACTTCTTTATGGGGTGGTGGGAGTCGTTCCATGTGTTTGGAGATATGAACATTTATAGGGAGCACATTTTATTTTATAGACGTTTTATTGATGATTTATTATTTATCTGGGAGGGTGATGTTCCCACATTGTTATCTTTTATTAATACACTTAATATTAATGACTTTAATCATCACTTCACATACACTTTTAATTATCACCATATACATTACTTAGACTTATACTTATACATTGATAATTCACTTAATATCCACACGGATGTTTATCGCAAACCAAATTCACGGAATGCTTTTTTTGTGTGCGAACAGCTGCCACCCCAAATTCCTAATTAAGTGTATACCAAAGGGGCAATTGATACGCCTGAGGCGCAATTGCTCTACGGAAGAGATGTATAACATTCAAGTAAAAGACCTATATGATCGATTTATTGAGTGAGGTTACGATCATAGTAACCTTATTAGATCCATTCAGGAGGTCTCTGCTATGGATAGAGGGGAGCTTTTCAAATGGTCCCCTAAAAAATCTTCACTGAATGATTGCCCTCTGTTCATAACTTCTTATAGTAATCAAGGAGAACAGATTAAACAGATATTAAGAAAACATTGGTCCATTTTGTCTCTGGACCCTGTTCTTAAATCTATAGTCTCCATGGGTCCTAAAGTAGTTTTCAAAAAAGCTAGGACAGTGGCTAGTTCACTTTCACCTAGTTTATTCAGAACGGTCACCAATGACAGATCTACTTTCCCCAAAGGATCGTCTAAATGTAACAAATGTAAAATTTGTAACAGAATGAATCAATGCAGGACATTCACCTCCACTGTAACCAGGACTACACAGAGAGTATTGACATTTATTAATTGCAACTCTTTATTTGTTATTTACTTGATTACATGTGGATGTGGATGTCAATACGTTGGTCGGACTACCAGATGTTTGAAAATAAGAATGATGGAGCACTTTAGACTTATATCAAGTGGAGATCTCATTGAATTTGTTGCACCCTATTAAGGGGTGGGAATAGGACCCTACCATTGGATCGACGTGAGGCATTCTGGATCTTCACTTTGAGGACCAGGGTGCCTCACGGGATGAACATTGATTGGGATCTTACCCATTTTTGTAATTTTTTGATAATGGGTAGATATTTGCATATACATTTTGTATATATATAGTTCTCTATATGTCATGATTCATTAAATGTGCCCATTTATATTAATCCTCACAGGTTCTTTGTGTATACGATAGGATATATGATTTGTTTCATGTCATTTATGATTCTATTATAGATATTAGAGGTTCTGATTAGGATATTCCTTATTGTGATCCATGATTTTGATTTTGAACTAGATTTGATTCATTTCTATCTGTTTATCCTTTGTTTCCATTTTTAAGAATTTTTAAACTTATTCTAAATATTAACTCTTTGTGCAGTTTCTGTATGGGATGGTTATATGTGTGTTTAAGTACTATCATATATATATAACTGGACAATTTATGATCTTTATAGCCCAGTCCTGTTTCTCTTTATATATAGACACATATATACCTCCCTTGTTTATGTAGGATTGAGGGTTATTATACCTTTAGGGGATCTTGACAATAATTAATGTATATGTTGTACACCAGTGCTAACATACACCTAATGTGACTGAGAAATTTAATTCTACTCTTTATTTTATTAATTTCTGTCCATAGGTGACTGTGGTACAGTATCTGGTGTATTATGTATTTATGTATTTATATATATCCATACTCTTCTAGCTATATTACATGTCTTGTAGTTCCATTAGGTTTATGTTAGCAGTATATATCTTCATAGTTCATATTTAGTTTTTAATTTGAATTTTCCATGTTTTATTGTTTGTCTGTGTCCGTTTTGATTAAAGTTTTTTATTCAATGTTATTCTATGTTAGCCAATCCTATTGTCCTTTGTGATTCACCCCTCACTGACACGACTCAGGTCTGACACGCAAAGTGATGACGCGACTCAGTTCTGGGACGCGCAGTGATGACGTCACTACGGGTCGATTTTGGCACGAAAAATTTTCTGTTAAATAGTATGCTGTTATATGTGTCCCTACACCTTGAGAAAGTCCTGTGGGACAAAACGCGTTGGTGTGTTCTCCAACCCCATTGCCAAGCTGATTTAATAAAGTACCACTATTTTATTTCATTTGGAGTTGCCCATATTCATTTTTTGCACTTCGGATGCGGATGGCTGTGCTCCTTCCTTCTTCTACATACTCTTATTAAACCGTAGGACTAGTCCAACTGTTTGTGGATGATAAAAGGAGGTCTGTACCGACTTCAATTTTAACAAATCGTAAACCTCCTTCATGAGCCTGGACATAAAATTTGTTCCCTGGTCTGTTATTCGGTAGGAAACCCCACTCGGGAGAAGACCTTAATTAGTTTGGTGGCTACAACCTTAGCAGATGTCGTTCTCAATGGAATAGCTTCTCGGTACCTTGTAGCATAATCTACTATGAAGAGCACTTTTTTCCAGTGGACCCACAATATCCACACCAATTTTTTTGAAAGTGGTCTCTACCAATGGGCACCAATGGGACGTTGGTGTTCCATTTGGGACAACCATCTGGCACTCAGGTTACGAATCACAGAAGTCCCTTACAGCTCTATAAATTCCTGGCCAATAGAACCGTGCTGTGAGGTGAATTTGGGTTTTCTCCCTTCCTAGATGACCTGAACAAGGAAAAGTATGAGCTAACCGCAATACCTATTTTCTATAGGGTATTGGCACTAGCAGTTTGTGTCTTTTGAGTTTACTTGTCTTTCTCCACTCGATATAAGAGGTCATTATGCAACTCAAAATGAGGAAAATTACTGCCCCATTAAGTCTATTACTTCCTTTGAATTAATCGTTTTTTGCTCGAGAACAAAATTTGAAAACCCTGACAATATCTTGGCCTCCAGTACTTGTGGGTTATCTATTCCATGCCCCTTCACCCATTAGAACACATCTCTGACTAGTTTTGGGTGTCTAACTCTTTCTTGTGCAGTACCAATTCTTACTACCTGGGGGGTACCTTCTTTTTTTTTTTCTATCCTGTGCTGCTTTTAGGTTTTTCGGGGGCGGAACCTGGAAGGAAACAGCGCTGGGTCTGTAAAAGGGAACAATTCCTACCGCGTTATCTCTGTATTTCTCATCCCCTGGGTCCTAAGGGAAAAAACAGAATTTGTGAATAACGCGTCAAAGAACCTCCAATCCCAATCTAAGATCCCTGGGTATGGGAGTTATTTGGCGACTCCCATTAACAAAACCTCTGAGCGTCCTCCCACCGTAGTTTCACCCTGGTACAAAGTTACTCCTTGACATCCCCATGTACACATTCAATGCGTACCTGGGCCAACCCCTTAAGTTTATATAAGTCTACAAGCTCCCGATGTACCAGTGTCTGACTACAGCGAGAATCCACCAACCCCTCCACCTTAATGCCTTCTACTTCCAAATATATTAGGAATTTAGTTCTGGCAGGGTCTATCGCCTTTCCCATGGTCAAGTAGGCGTGAGCAAAGTTACAGTCCATGTGGGGACAATGTCGAGACATGTGTCTTTGCTCACCACAGGAATAATACACTATGGGCTCCGATGTGGACACAGACTCCCTTCTGGCTTCTGGAGTCACTTGTAGGCCCCATGTGACACTCTCCCTGTAGGGCCAGGTTGGCACGTACTAAGTCCCATATTGAGTGTAAGTGGAGCTCTCCATTTGGCCCCTAAGCTTCTACCCGGAGAAGAAAAATTGCCTTTTCCCGAATGTACCGGGTTTTTTTAACGGCTACCATTTTCCCCCCGTGGACCCTGCGCACGCGACCTGTTATGCGGCTAAAAAAGTTCTCTATTAGTTCAGCGGCTTCCCGGAGGGTCTTGGCCGAATGCCGACAAACCCACTCTCTTCCTCCTAGGGGTAAAACCCAGAAAAACTGTTCTATGTCAACTAACTCCGCGACCTTGCTGGAGCTGCGTGTCTCTGCTTTTAGCCAGCGCTACTAGTAGTCCTGTATACGTTGGGCTAGGACTTGGAGTCGCATACCTGAGGTATATCGCTCTTCTCTGAAGTGTTGCCAATAGGTATCCTCAGTTATCCTCACGTGATCCAGATTTGCCATCTTGACTTGGGCGTAGTCAAGTGCAGCATTATTGTTAAGGCCGCGTCCATGTTTAGTGTTTGCGGCCGGAGGCGCGCTTCCGCTCGGCACTGAGCCCCTACAGCCGCAATAAGAGCGGCTTTAGTAGGGGCTAGCCCCGCAAGCGTGCGGAAGCGTAGGTCTTAGGAAAATTTGAAATTTTCCCGCTTGCCGGAGCGCAGGGCCGGTCACGTGAGCGGTTCACCCAATGAGGGCGAACCAGCTCCGTGATGTCACTGACCCGCCCGCCAACACGCCCCCGACATGCACACGGACGGAGCGCTGTCTAAGGCCAGGTAAAGCACCCGCTTTCCCTCAGCCTCAGCGTGCCTCCGCACGCCAGCAAGAACCATGAACGAAGCCTTAGGGTGCAATATGCTGCTTGTGCTTCACCCGTTAACTGCGGGGCCAGGTGGGTGGTCCACTCCTCCTTGGGCCATTGTGAAAAAACTGCAACTTGCTCAAACGTGATGAGGTAGTACTCTGCATCGTCATCAGGTCCCATTTTCATCAGCCTAATGACTGGTCTTTGATCTCCAGTGCCTGGGTTCAGGGAAGCGGGACTTGCTCCCATCTGCTGTACCAGCTACTGTTGAACCACAGTCTGGTGAGCTGTTAGCTGTAGGAAAAACTGCTGCTGAGCGGCCTGGTTTTCAGCCTCTCATTGCTTTTGGGCGACCTGTTATTGCTGCTGTTGGGCGGTCTGTTGTAGCAGTAGTGCCTGTAATTGCTGCTGTTGTGGGGCTTGTTGCTCCTGCTGTTGTGCATCCTGTTTTTACAGGATTAGCTGTAACTGTTGTTGCTGTGCCTGGATTTCAGCCTCTCACTGCTTTTGAAAAAAAGAATGATGAAGGGGACTCCTGAAAATGTAAAGCATTACTTAACATCAAAAGTATTACATTTTAGTGCAGGTTTCTAAACAAAATTAAAAGTTGTAGGCTCTCTGCTGGAATATGCATGATGTAACTGTACAAATGATTTAAAGTTCAGATATTGCAGTTCAAACAAAAGTCTCCTTAGACCCAATTTAAATTCCCTATTGCTTAAATTATTGTTTATTTACCCTTTGAAGTATTGGTCTACTTTCTTTCCTCGTTCTGAACTACAGTATGTTTATGTGTAGCTCCCATTTAGTATTTAACCTGCTACTGTAGCTTCAAATAATCATAACTAGCATAATTACATTGCTTGATAATTATAAATCAAAAATGATCAGACAGCCAATCAATTTAAATCAGCTGCCAGAAATAGTTGGTACATGAGTCTTAAATTGGCAGTTGTAAAAGATGTGGTTTCTGCATATCTTTAACAGCTGTTTTGTTTAACAGTACAAACAGCTTCCAGAGTCAAATCAAAAGGTGAAGAAAGAGAACTACACAGCAATACATAACTCCTACAAACTTTAGAGAACATCTCGGGCCTAGATTTACTAACGGTCGATATTGCAATATTTTGGCGGGAAATTCTGCTGTATTTACAAAGAATTACATATTTATAAGTGGGTTGTGATATGTGCATACATCAAAAAGCGACAACTGAGCATGAATTAAGATGCAAATTAGACATAACTAATAAATTGGAGTTAAACAATGCATGTGATGCTATGGTGTGTGTGTGTGTGGGGGGGGGGAGGGGTGGAGTTTGGAAATATCAAACTTTTATACCAAAATGTTTTTTAATAGACATTTTAGTAAAACCCTAAGGAATGATATTATGTAACCCCTTTCATGCCACTTGAAAGCCTTCAGGCACTAAATGGGTTAACATACCACAAAAAAAAACCCAATAACATCCATATTATTTAAATTGTAAGCCTTTAGTAGTTCAAGTGGCCAACTAGTCATGGGTTGACTAGTTATTTCGGTTTCTCAGGGTTAATCTTTTAATAAGGTAATAAAAATTGACAATATTTTTTGGCTGTAGCCCGATATCTCCTGGTATCCGACTTTAGTGAGGAGCATGAGAATAGGTAATTAACTATGAATTACTTTACTTTCAAACAGGGTCGCAAACAGGGGGGACCGATGGGACTCCTATCCCGGACCCGGTGCAAAAATGGCCCCTGGCCCCCTGCCAGCAAACCCTCCAAGGAGGCCAGCCGGAAGGTATCCATAGAAGTACCTGTTAAGTACCTGTTAAGGCAGCATGCTATACGCCGGTGGAAGTGTGGCTCTTCTGATGGGCTCCTCCATGGACACCCTCCAGCAGGTAGGTCTGCAGGCTCCCTCCACAAGACTCTAATAGGCCCCCTCAATCCTCCATGGCAGCAGGTATATGGTAAGTACACTCAGCTCCTCTCTTCCTATCTCCCTATTACCCCCACTCTCTTTTTCTCCCTTCTCTCTCTCTCTGTCTTCCCCCTTTTCTCTCTCTCCCCCCATCTCGTTCTTTCCCCCTCTCTCTCCCCCTCTCTGTTCCCCATCTCTTTCTTCAGCTTCTCTCTCTCTTCTCTCCTTATCTCTCCTTATCTCCCCTTATCTCCCATCCTCCTCTATCTTCCCCACCAGTCTCTCTCTATCTCTCTTCCTTCACCTTTCTCTCTTCTTTCTTCTCGCTCTTTCCTATCTTCTCTCTCTTCTCCCTCTTTCCTATCCTCTCTCTCTCTCCCTCTTTCCTATCCTCTCTCTCTCTCCCTCTTTCCTATCCTCTCTCTCCCCCTCTTTCCTACTCTCTCTCTCTCTCCCTCTTTCCTACTTTCCTACCCTCTCTCTCTCTCTCTCTCTCTCTCTCTCTCTCTCTCTCTCTCTCTCTCTCTCTCTCTCTCTCTCTCTCTCTCTCTCTCTCTCTCTCTCTCTCCCTCTCCCTCTCTCTCCCTCTTTCCTACCCTCTCTCTCTCTCCCTCTTTCCTACCCTCTCTTGCTCTTCCTCTTTCCTACCCTCTCTCGCTCTCCCTCTTTCCTACCCTCTCTCTCACTCTTCCCCCGCCCATCTCTCTCTATCTCTAACGCTGTACTGCTCGCAGACCAGATCAGTCCCCAGTACTGAGGTGGGTAAGGGTATAACACGCACCCACAGCAGTGTGCCTGGAGTGTGATAGGGTGTGTTGCCGGGTCTGCTGAGAGTGGGTTAGCCAGATACTTGCCGAGTCGAGGGCACCAGAGGTCTGAGTAATGAAGTCCAGATGCCATGGGTCAGGGGTAGGAGAAATCAGCGTAGCCGTAGTCTAAAGCCAGGTCCGGGGGTAGAGAGGTACAGTACACGTAGTCAAAATGGAAGCTGATATCAAGTCCAGAGAGGGTACACGGGGTATAGGTACAGGAACGAGAGCTGTAACACAGAAGAGAGCCAGGCATAGAACTCCGAACAGCAAGAGCCACAAGAAACTATGCAGAGCGAGGAAGGAGAAGGCAGACTGGGATAATATATAGTGGTGGACCAATAGAGGGTAGAGGTGGAGCGGAGGTGTGCTAGGCTCAGGGACCTAGAGGAGGGGAGAGCCAGGTGTGTAGCAGAGAGTAGGATAAATGTCCTGCAGCAGGCGGGGGCGTGGCCAGCTGTGCGGGGGCCAGGCAGATAGGATCGGGTGCACGCGCGCCCTGTAAGG